>NC_087205.1:22265611-22326983 GCF_015104395.2 Macrobrachium nipponense | reverse complement strand
GCAGAACCTCCACTACGAAAGTATACCAGTCGAAGTGGGAGGTATTTAGAAGGTGGTGTAGAGCCAAGAAGTTGTCCTCCTCCTCTACCTCTATAGCGGAAATTGCTGATTTCTTGCTATTCCTGAGTAGTAAATCTCATCTAGCCGTATCCACAAAATAAAGGGATACAGAAGTATGCTCTCGGCTGTATTCAGGAACAGAGGATTAGATCTGGCAAATAACAAAGATCTCCACGATCTCATAAGATCTTTTGAGACTTCAAAGTCTAAGGAACCAGTACCTCCGAAACTGGAACCTGGACGTAGTCCTCAAATATCTGTCATCGGATAGATTCGAATCTCCTCATCTGGCATCGTTTTAGAGACATAACTAGAAAATGCCTATTCCTTTTATCTTTAGCTACGGCAAAAAGAATTAGTGAATTACAAGCTCTGGCAGGATGAAGTAGGATTCAAGGGAGACTCGGCTATTGCTCGTTTAAGAACCCTTGTTTTTAGCGAAAAACGAGAATCCCACGAATCCCTGGCCTAAGTCATTCGAAGTCAAAGGAATGTCGAGTCTCGTAGGCAGAGAAGCAGAGAGGTCTCTATGCCCTGTTAGAGCGTGAAGTTCTACCTTCAGAGAAAGCGTCAGTTGGGAGGCTCTAGACAAGGTCTTTGGTGCGCGGTAAAAGACCCCACAAGACTGATGTCCAAGAATGCTCTGGCGTTCTTTGTAAGAAACGTCATTACGGACGCTCATAAGGTCTGTCCTGACGAACAGTTACAACTACTGAGAGTAAAAGCTCATGAAGTAAGAGCGGTTGCGACGTCTCTCTCGTTTTATAAGAATATGTCGCTTAAAAACATCATTGATACGACATACTGGAGATGCAACTCAGTATTTGCATCTCATTACTTGAAAGACGTACGTGTGACGTATGAGAAGTGTTTTTCTCTAGGTCCTATCGTATCGGCAGATACGATTCTGGGTACGGGGAGCCGACACCAATCCTTAAATGTATATACTGTTCTTCTTTTTGGATATGGTCGAGGAGTCTCTTCGAACAATGGAGGACTTAGGCTCGCACGGGCGGCCGTCTATGTTGTTCAGTAAGAGAATTCTTGTCATATCCAATTAGTTGGGTATAATTTTTTTTTGAAAAATTATGTATGTGTGCGTAGTGGTTTTTGAGTTACGGTTGTTGTGACGAGTTCGGGGATAACTCGTAACAATCCTTAGTTCTAACATATGGTTAGGATCAGGTGGTCGGATTGGTTGTGTGCTCCTTCATAAGGTGTATTGTCATATAAGTGGATCAGCACCCATTGACAAAGTCCTTTTAGGCTCTGCCGAGTAAGCGGATAAGACCCATCGGCAGACCCACAAGAACTCTTGGCCATAGATCATATATCTCGCTAAAGTTTCTTGAGGTGATGCAGACTACTGGGCAAACACCCACGAAGTCTACCACCTATCAGGTAGGAACCAAGGTTTTATTTATACCTACAACATATGTTGTTTACCTGTCTATTCCATATAGTAGCTGTCTCTTACCCTCCACCGAAGGGTGCCAATCAGCTATGTATATATCTGACAGGTAAGTTGATTGTATGAAAATGATATTGTTATGTTACAATAAAGTTTCATACATACTTACCTGGCAGATATATACAATTACAAAGGCCCACCCAGCCTCCCCGCAGGAGACAGGTGGAAGAGAAGAAATATGATAGAAAACGGGGATGTTCCTAGTCCTGCCGCCCAGGGCAGGCCGGTAGATCACCTGACCTACCTGTAGCGAGTGGCGCGAAATTTGAATTTCTGTCGGGGACGACGGAGTCTTAGCTATGTATATATCTGCCAGGTAAGTATGTATGAAACTTTATTGTAACATAACAATATCATGTTTTCAAGCTTTTATGTGTAAATTAAATAACATTAAATAATGAAAATAATAATTTCTCTCTATCTATCTCTCTGCGTATGTAATCTTCACATTATTTTTACCAACCATTTATTTCCCTTTTTATGGGTAATGTATTAAGCTAACTTTTAAAGGGAACTACAGGACTTTAATTTCATTTAAAGGTTAGCTTAATACTTATGTAAAGACTATTCTTTTCTTTCTCTCTCTCTCATAGTCAGGGTAGCAAAGTGGTTGAGAAGACTTCTAAAAATAGGAAGGGGGAAAGAAACGAGAACTATGTTGTAACATATGTAATCTTCACACACTTATATTTTTACCAACCATTTATTTCTTTCATGGGTAATGTATTCAGCTAAAATTCAAATGAAATTACAGTAACTTTAATTTTCATTTGAAAGGTAGCTTGATATTTAGGGAGCATGATTAGGGTCATATTTAGTGTTCAAACTCTAGAAGTAAGCACTTATTAGCATTTTTAAAGACTGTACCAAACTTACGCGAAACTTCCCCTTGCGTGAGAGGATCTGGAACCTAACTTCGCATAAATTTGGGGTATTACTGTAAATACTTATTTCTAGTTTAAACACTAAATATGACCCTGATCATGATCCCAAAGCATTAAGCTAACCTTTAAATGAAATTAGAATTAGTGTAATTTAATTTACAAGTTTGCTTGATACATTACCCTTAAAAAGATATAAATGGTTGACTTAGAAATTGATGCACACATACAGTTTTATACAAGTATTAGCATTGTTAGTGACCTTACCAAACTTATGTGAATCTTCGTCTTGTGCAAGGGGTTCTGGAACCTAATCTTGTGTAAGTTTGAAGTATTACTGTACTGTATTTACCACACTAGCTCATTTACAATAGTTACATACATATACTAATATTACCCCTAATTCATGTAATGCCATTTTCTTTTTCACTCACAGAGACAATTGGGTTTTCTTTGCGTCACTAGGTAAACTTCATATGTTACAGTCATGACGAAGGTTCATTATTCAATAAAAAAAGAAACGTTCGTAATGTTTATAGAGGGTAAAGGTAAAATTCAATCTATTAAAAATTATATACTGTACAGGGAAATAATAAGTTGTAAAAATATGTGTAAGCTCTAACTATGAATGAGAGAGAGAGAGAGAGATACATATGCTTATTAAAAATGTGGGACTATAATACAAAATATTCCATGTTGATTTTATGCTTAAAAGCATGAAAACTTATAGAATACTTCAAAAATTAAAGAAACACTTTTTGCAGGAGTATCACATCTTTTAAAAATGCAGTAACTTTGTGAATGGGTATCACATCTTGTAAAAGTACACTAACTGTACATGCTGTAATTATATGTAATGCAAATTACACCAGCACTTTTCTCCAAGGTTAACAAAGCAATTTTCACACAAATGCAACTCTTAGTTATGTCTCTTATGTGTTTTAGTATGTTATTGAATTCATTTTATCAAACCAGCATGACTGAGCATCCTCATCACGAGGTCATGTGTTGTCCTGGTGACAAAGACTTTATAAATGAATATAATGAAGTAACTTCTGATTTTGTGTCATATTTATGTACAAAAATATAAACAATACAAATTTTCAATACAGATTTTACACTTGAAGGCATGAAAATTTAAAAATATACTTCAAAAATTAAACAAACACTTTCTGCAGGGGTATCATCCTTGAAAAGTGCAGTAACTTTGTGAATGGGTATCATATCCTGTAGAAGTACACTAACTGTATGTGCTGTAAGTAAAATTATACTAACTGTGTGTGCTGTAATTACCTTTGTCATCATATTATATGCATGTACATAAATAAAAAATAATAAAATTTTTCATATAGATATTACACTTATAAGCATGAAGATTTGTAAATTACTTCATAAATTAAACATACATGAATACTTCTGAAGGGTTTCTCGAGGATTTTGCAAATGTTGCGTCTCTGTGAAACAATCGCTTATGCCAAGTAGTTAGGTTCCAATGAAAAGTTCATGTGCCGCACAACTTGAATCTTGTAAGATTGAGGTATTACTGTACATGATTGATGATAATATTTATTTTTTATGATTTGTGTTGGTAAGTAAATATGTTTGTTTCATATTGAAGGATTGTACAATATGTATAAATAGCTTGTACTGATTATGAGTTTGTAAAGTTAGATCCTCGTCATGCATCTGGTATATAGGAAGCTCAGTAAAAACACCTATCCATATGTTCTTACATTTTGTATTTAAATGGATATCAGCAATTGTATTAGAGAACTTAGCTTTTAAGTGTGGATTATCCATTTTCCTGCTACCAAGTTGACGTACTGTAATTCAAAGAAAGTCGTTGTCGATAAGCTTGAAGTAAATTTCTTCACCCTAGCAGCTGGAGATAGCAATGTCATGACCAAATACTTTTCATTTTTGAACATCCTATTTTTGCCTTTTGCATAGGTTAATGTACAGTATTATGAACTGAATTGTTTAAAATTTTCCAGGCAATGTTTCTTAGTAATTTAGCTGAGTCACAACAGGAACATATCACTTTGAGTGGTGTTGATGCCAACATGGTTTCTCTGCTCATTGATTACGCTTATACTTCTTCAATCATGATAACAGAAAGCAATGTCCAGGTATGTGAAATTTTTTTTGTAAAATATAGTTTGAATCTAGTTTTGTTGTAATTTTCAAGAAATGTTATTTTTAAAATAATAATAACTATCTTTTACTGTAAAACTGATATTCTCTGAATAATTTATGGTTGATATTCTTATACTGTATACATGTTCCTTTAGTTTTTATTGAGAGTCATGTGTTTTTTTCTAATATATCCTGTTGCATAGTGTCTACTAAGGAAAATATTTAAAATAGTATTTGAATAAATAATTTTCTATTTTCCCTGCTACCTTGATAGTGAAAATATTTTATGAAATAATTTGAGTGTTAATTGATAAATTTTCTTTGTATCAGATATATGATAGAAGTTTGAAAATTTAGTATAGAAGGCAGGTGAATCTCATGGAATGTGTTTCTTGCTGTATAATCCTATTGTACTTTTACAAAATTGAGTAACCATTGCCAGAGCAATGAGTCACCCTTCAAGATTGCCACAGGGCTTGTCTAGGGGATTATAGCAGTAACATTAGCTATTGAGGTTGTATAACTTTTAAAAGGTTTTTGTGATAATAAGGAACTTTGATGCTGTGACATAACAAGTCAGACCTCCAGGTAGTAAGTTTACATTGGATTTTGCTAATGTCATCTTGAATTTCAGTCCCTTTTAAGTGCTGCAAATCTGTTAGAAGTGACAGCAGTGAG
The DNA here is from genome assembly GCF_015104395.2 of Macrobrachium nipponense. Classification (NCBI taxonomy): domain Eukaryota; kingdom Metazoa; phylum Arthropoda; class Malacostraca; order Decapoda; family Palaemonidae; genus Macrobrachium; species Macrobrachium nipponense. Next base: position 22,321,757 of record NC_087205.1, on the reverse strand, counting down.
AGAAGCCTGCTGCCGATTTTTGGAACGTCACATTGATGCCACAAATTGTGTTGGGATTCATTGTTTTGCTGAGGCTCATTCCTGTCATGAACTTACAAAAAAGGCAAAGGCCTACACTCTTAGGTAAGGTTAAAACAGTTTTGGAATGGTGTAGGTAGGTGCTTTTGAAAGGACCATTTGTTCATGAAACTTACCTGTCAGATATATATATAGCTGTATTCTCTGAAGTCCGACAGAATTTCTAAAAACTTATGACACACGTAGTGGGAGAGGGTGGTAGTACCCATTCCCTCCCGCCGCTGGGAGGCGGTATCAGGAACCATTCCCATTTTCTATCAGATTTCTTCTGTCGCCGGTGTTGTAAACACTGTTTACATCACCTCCTCCGCCCTCAGGATTTTGGGAAAACTGTTCTTGCTTAAATATCCTCTTGACTTTTTGGGTTTTTTGATATTGGATCGATAGCTTGACATACGTGACTTTGGATTGTTTAGATTTTGGCTTGGTTTTTTTCCTTGAATAAGATGTCTGGGTCTAGTTCGGCTAGCACCAGGGTGTGCATGAGGGATGAATGTAAGGTGAGGCTACCAAAGGCTTTGGTTGATCCTCACACAGTATGTAAAGGTTGTAGGGGACAAGTTTGTATGTATGATTTTCGCTGCACTGAATGCGAAAGTTTGACTGATGTACAATGGAAGACGTATGAATCCTACGTTAATAAATTAGAGCGTGACAGGATCAGGAGGTCTTCCTCCAGGAGTAAATCGGGTAGCAGACAGGGTATTAATGTATCCCCTTCTAACTCTCCTGTAGAGTTTGTAACTCCTAACCCCGTAGTGTTGCCTTCGGGCCCTCAAGTGGTGTTTGCGGAGGGTAATGCCCTTTCGCTTATTTTGGATTCTTTGAAAACACTCGAATCCAAAGTGCTTGCCCTTGAAAATAGGCAAAGTGCTAAGTGCAGTGATAGTAGGCCCCTAGTGAAAGTGGAGGGGGCGTCAGATCGGCCCTATAGCGCCTCTAGGCTGGGACCTCTGCCGGACTCCCAGGACTCAGGGAGAGGGCATGTCGAAGGCCGAAGGAGGGTTACGGGGATCCCCCACCGATCTGACGTCCCTTCAGCAGCTCCTGTAGACGCTTCCCAGGCTGCTAAGGAGCGTGCTCGAGCACGCCTCCTTAAGGATTGTTTTTCGTCCTCCGACGCGTCCTCCCCGCGCAAGGGGTGGGAATCTCGTCCGGATTCGCGGCCTCTGAAGAGGACCTTTCAAGATCAAGACGCTTCACGTCATGCTTTGTCTGATTAGCGGTCTTCTCCGGAAAGCGTAGCTTTTCCGCCCCAGAAGAAGACTAGGACGTCATCTGACGATGACATCGCCTTCGAGCGCCCCAGTCGCTCTAGAGCCAGGGCTTTTCCTGTGAGAAGGAAGAAGGCGTCCCCTCGCCCCTCGCCTTCTCATAGGCACGGCTCTTCTCCTCGCAAGGAGACTTCTCAGACTGAAGTGATACTCGCTATGCAACGTCAACTGGATGCCTTGCTTAAGCAGAGGGAGATGGTTCCTTGTCGCAGGAAGGACGACAGACTGCCGGTCAAAAGGACCAGACAGTCTCCTCCGCCTTCTCGTTCTTCCCTGTCTCCGGTTGTTTCGCCCTCTAGACTTCGTTCTTCTTTGGAGAGAGAGAGGTCTCATCGCGCTCCCCTCTCTTCTCGGCGAGAGGACGATCGGCATTCCGATCTCGACGCTTTTGTGGACGACGAAGTTGAGCCTGTGGGACGGACTTCAGTACGTTTGGATCCTCGTAGTAAGGAAAAAGCGTCTTCCTTTTCTGCTCCTCGCAGACCTGCTCGTGTCGACGATCAGCGTGAAGCTCGTCAGTTTGCAGTTCCAGTATCTTCGCGGGACGTTCGTAAGGACGCTTCGCGTGACGTTCGGAGGGACGCTTCGCTCGCCGATTGTTTGGTCGCTTCGCTGGACGCTCGCATGGACGCTAGGATGGACGCTCCGCTGGACGCTAGTAGAGGAGTTCGTAAAAGCGCTTTGGACGCGAACTTGGAAGTTCGCTCTCACTCGACGCTTTTTCCCGAGTCTATTGCTGACGCCTTCACGTCTACGGTGCAACATCACGTTCCACCTCAAGCTTTGGTTTGATCCTGTGACTGTGAAGGATTCTGGTTCGGATCCGCTCCCCACTTCTTCTCGACATCGCTCAGATATGAGACTCGGAGCGAAGGGTCTTTTGCCTCTTCCTTCGGGGTTTCACTCTGGTAAGGAAGAAGGAGAGTTAACTAAGCTGCTCTTCGGAAGAGGTTGAAGGAGATCAACCTTCGACGTCTGCTTCTTCGGACTACCAAGTCTTAGCTCGGCTTCTCCGTGATTCGTTCGGGGATACCTTCCTTCCTTCTGCTCTGCCTTCTCCTCCCTCGCAGTTTTCTTCGTTGAAAGCAAGCAAAGCACCTGGTTTTGTTAAGATGAAGACTTCGCTATTGACCAAGAGGGCTTTCCGTAAGGTTAATACCTGGATGGAATCTAGGAAGGTGCAAGGAAGGACCACTTTCGCCCTGCCTCTGTCTAGGCTTAGCGGTAAGGCAGGGATGTGGTACGAAACTGGTGAGGAGTTGGGACTGAAAGTTCCTACTTCGGCGCAAGGAGATTTCGCCAGTGTTGTGGATGCCTCTAGGAGATCTCTCTTAGCTTCAGCGAAGGTTTCATGGACGACGTCTGAACTGGATCATCTTTTGAAAGGCCTTTTCAGGTCCTTGGAAGTATTCAACTTCTTAGACTGGTGTCTGGGAGTGTTAGACAACCAGTCTCGTAAGCCAGATTCAATTAGCCTCGGGGAGCTGTCCAGTGTGTTGTCATGCATGGACAAGGCCGTCAGAGATGGCTCGGAGGAGTTAGTCTCTCATTTTTCAGCAGGCATTTTAAAGAATAGATCGCTTTATTGCAATTTTGCTGCTAAGTCTGTCTCTCCCGCACAGAGGGCAGAGCTTTTGTTTGGGCCTTTTTCGAGCCATCTCTTCCCCCAGGCTATGGTGAAGGATCTGGCAGTAAGCCTTCAAGAGAAAGCCACTCAAGACCTTTTGGCTCAGTCGTCGCAACGTCCTACGGGGCCTTCCACGTCTTCAGGAGCCCAATCTAGTAGAAAGCAGAAGCCCTTTCGTGGAGGAACTTCAGCTAGATCTTCACCCCGAGGAAGAAGTCTTCCTAGAGGTAGAGCCCCAGCTAAGTCTAGGGCAAGAAGTGAGAGATCCGTCCTTCAGTCACCAGTAGGAGCCAGGCTGCAGTTGTTTGGAGAAGCCTGGAGAGAGAGAGAGGCGGACACCTGGTCTCTCAACATCATAGAGAAGGGGTACAAAATCCCTTTCGTAAAGCCGCCCCCGCTGACTTCCACTCCCAGGGACTTGTCCCCGTCGTATCCTCGAGAAAAGCGGAAGATACTCTTCGACCTGCTCGAGCAGATGCTCGAGAAGCAAGCAGTGGAACAGGTCTTAGACCTGGCAACTCCAAGATTTTACAACAGATTGTTTCTTGTACCGAAACAATCGGGAGGGTGGCGGCCAGTCTTGGACGTAAGTCGTCTGAACCTCTTTATAGAGAAGCAGAGGTTCAAGATGGAGACACCTCAGTCAGTTCTGGGGGCCTTAAGACATGGAGATTGGATGGTATCACTCGACCTTCAGGACGCCTACTTTCACGTCCCGATACATCCCCAATCTATGAAGTACCTTCGGTTCGTCCTGAAAGGAAAGGTCTTTCAGTTCAGGGCTCTTTGTTTCGGACTGAGTACGGCCCCATTTGTCTTCACCATCTTAATGAAGAATGTGGCGAGGTGGCTCCATCTTTCCAACATCAGGATCTCGCTCTATCTAGACGACTGGCTCATACGAGCCTCTTCGCAGACCCGGTGCCTGAAGGACCTGCAAACGACTCTGTCTTTAGCTGCGTCCCTGGGACTTCTGGTGAACTTCGAAAAGTCACATCTGACCCCAACACAGTCCATCGTGTATCTGGGGATTCAGATGGATTCAGTGGCTTTTCGGGCTTTTCCGTCCCAGGAACGTCAGCAACAAGGCATAGAAAAAGTGTCAGCCTTTCTAGGGAAGGAAGGATTCATGCTCGGTGAGGGAATGGGATGAGTCGCTGGACCATTTCCTCGCTGGAGAAGTTTGTTTCCCTGGGGAGGCTACACCTTCGACCTCTTCAGTTCTTCCTGTCGGACAGTTGGACAGAGAAGGACAACCTCGAAATGACTTTGATCATCTCAGAAGAGGTAAAGAGCCATCTAAGATGGTGGCTCGATCCGTTGAAGCTGTCAGAGGGCATGTCCCTCAAGCTTCGAAACCCCGACCTAGTGTTGTTCTCTGATGCGTCATCCACGGGGTGGGAGCACACATAAGGGGGGGAAGAAGTGTCAGGCATCTGGAGAGGGGAACAGGTAGCCTGGCATATTCAACTTCAAAGAGCTGGCAGACGGTTCAGTTAGCGCTCCGGTTCTTTCAAGACAAAGTCTCCCGTCGCGTAGTCCAAGTCAACTCGGACAACACCACAGCCCTGGCATACTTGAAGAAACAAGGAGGAACGCACTCTCCCTCCTGTTCGCTCTAGCAAAAGAGATTCTGCTTTAGGGCGAAGGAGAGAGTTAGAGAGAAATCACGATCTTGACAAGGTTCATTGCTGGAGTCGAGAACGTCCGTGCGGATCTACTCAGTCGACAAGGACAGTTGCTGCCGACATAGTGGACCCTACATCAGAAACGTATGCCAGGAGCTGTGGGGTCTTTGGGGATGTCCCTTTGGTGGACGTTTTTGCAACCTCAAGAACGACGAGACTTCCATCATTACTTAATGCTCTCCCCGGTTCTCGATCCGGGAGCAGTAGCAGTAGACGCCCTTTTATGGGATTGGACGGGTCTAGATCTCTACGCATTTCCCCCCTTCAAGATCCTGGGGGAAGTGATGAGAAAGTTTGCAGCTTCGGAAGGGACGAGGTTAACGTTAATCGCCCCCTTTTGGCCCACAGCGGACTGGTTCACAGAGGTGATGTCATTCCTGGTAGATTTTCCGAGATCTCTTCCGTTAAGGAGAGATCTACTCAAACAGCCCCACTTCGAGAGGTACCACAAAAACCTCTCCGCTCTGAGTCTAACTGCGTTCAGACTATCCAGAAGCTGGCCAGAGCAAGAGGTTTTTCGAGACAGGTGGCTAAAGCTATCGCCACCGCGAGGAGACCATCATCAATCGCGGTTTACCAATCGAAGTGGGCAGCTTTTAGGAGCTGGTGTAAGAAGAATGGAGTTTCCTCTACCACGACCTCTGTGAGCCAGATCGCCGACTTCCTACTTTTTCTCAGACGAGATTTGAAGCTTGCAGTGTCGACCATTAAGGGCTACAGAAGTGTTTATCTGTGGTTTTTTGTCATAGAGGTCTAGACCTAGCCAATAACAAAGATCTCCATGATCTTTTGAGATCTTTTGAGACCACCAAGGTACCTCTTCCTAAGTTGCCTTCTTGGAACTTAGACGTTGTCCTAAAGTTTTTAATGTCAAGTCGCTTTGAACCTCTTCACACTGCGTCTTTTGCGAGACTTGACGAAGAAGACTGTATTCCTAACTGCTCTGGCGACGGCGAAGAGAGTTAGCAAGATACAAGCTATTAGTAAGCAACCGTCGGCTTGCAAAGGGCATAATGCGGTCTGCTCTTTGGCAATGACGTTTCTGGCTAAGAATGAGAACCCCTCCAACCCTTGGCCCTAAGGAGTTTGAGATCAAGGGTTATGGCGGAGATCATTGGTCAAGAGCCAGAAAGAGTCCTGTGTCCTGTCAGGCTCTAAGAGAATACCTTCGAAGAACAAGGAATTGTAGAGGTTCTGCGGAGAACTTATGGTGTTCGGTTAAGAGACCAGATATGCCCATGTCCCAAGAATGCCACTGGCATTCTTTTTAAGGAAACACCATAAAGGAGGCGCACTCTTCTTGCAACGACAATGATTTTGGACTGTTGAGAGTGAACGCTCACGAAGTGAGGGCTATTTCGACCTCGATAGCCTTCCAGAAAAATATGGCACTCAAAGATATTTTGAGTGCCACGTTTTGGAGGAGTAACTTCTTGGTGTTCGCCTCACAACTACCTACGGGAGGTGAGAACGACGTGCGAAAATTGTTACTCTCTTGGTTGGCCATACGTCGCCGCAGACACTATTTTGGGGGCAGGAGGTAGCACTCATCCTTTCCCATAGCAAAAAGGGTTAGGTGAGTTTTTTAATCTTTGTTATGTTTATGGTTGTAGGGTCGGCCGCCGAATGCGGACTTCCCTTCTTTTAGCCTTTTTATGTGGGAGTATGTGTTAGGCTAACTTAGGTGGTGGTTTTGCCTCGTTGCCCTCGGAAGTATGGTCATGGTCTAGTCACATTGTGGTCACGTCCCCGTTGACAGATCATCTAGAGTGAAGCAGATGCAGGCTTGGGTGACAGTAATCACGAAGTCAGCTATGCTAACAGGTAAGGAACCAAGATGTCAATCATCTACATGTATATGTTTCCTAAAATCCTTTTCTGTCTCTCCCACTGCCAAAGGTGGGATTCAGCTATATATATATCTGACAGGTAAGTTTCATGAACAAAATGATATTGTTAAGATACAATAAAGTTTGTTCATACTTATCTGGCAGATATATATATTTTAAGTACCCACCCACCTCCCCTCAGGAGACAGTGGAGATAGAAATCTGATAGAAAATGGGAATGGTTCCTGATACCCGCCTCCCAGCGGCGGGAATGGGTACTAACCCACCCTACTCACCCACTACGTTGTGGTCATAAGTTTTTAGAATTCTGTCGGACTTCAGAGAATACAGCTATATATATATCTGCCAGGTAAGTATGAACAAACTTTATTGTATCTTAACAATATCATTTTGTTCTTGTGTGGTAGTTACATTATCTGACACTTTTCTTGGATGTGCTACTTCACTGAAAGGATTCTCTCAAGTTTCCTTTGGTTGTATGTCCTTAAGGTACTGCTTTTTCTCATATCCATGCATACTTTTTATATTATTTTGCAATTCTTTAACTGTAATGTTTCTTGTTTTTTGTCCACTAGTTAAATGATTTTCTTCAGTAAATTTTAATCCAGAACAAAAATGATGAAAAGGGCAATGTAAATTATATACACATGTTAACTCAGAAATTAACCATTGCTGTGTGGCTGCAGATATTTGCAGATGCTTAGTTTTTTTGTCTTCAATAGGAACTTTACAAGAGTAATGGGGGGTGAAGAATGGCTCAACTTACCCATGGAGAAAGTGGTTGAAATAATATCAGCAGATGAACTAGAAGTAGAGAGAGAAGAGCATGTTTTTGATGCTACTACTGCTTGGCTTCATCACTCATATGCTACAAGGGCTCCAGTTTTCCATAAGGTTAGATGGTAGTGTAGTATGACTGTTTATTCCAGCAAGAAATATAAGATAAAATATCAGGAAGTACTAATATGAACAAATAATTTTAATGGCAATTTTCAACTTTGTTTTGCCAGTTTCCTGGGCTAATTATGACAATAATCTTTTGATAAATGGTATACAAGATAGTATTTTTTACCTACATGTATTTGCATAGTTCCCACAAGAGTTTTCCAATGTTTCAGGTACTAGAGTGTGTCAGGCTTGCTCTTGTTAGTCCGTATTTTTTAGTGGATGTTGTGGAAGGAGAAACAGCTGTGAGATCCTCACCAGAGTGCCGGGTGATAGTGGAAGAAGCGAGGATCTACCATCTCCTTCCCGACAGAAGGCACCAATTGATGTCGCCCCGGACCCGGCACAGACGCAACGCAAACACAACTACAGTAGGTTTCAGTTTAGTTTATTAGATTGTTCCTACACGTTATACAAACCCTAGGTCCTTTACATTAGGAGTTACTTTCAGCGAAGGCTGGAAATTGGCCGTTGAACTTTCAAACAAGGTGGTTAGGCAGTTAACTACTGTCTGTTAGTCAGGATTCCTGTCCCAACTGAACGTAAAAGTTCCAATACGCTTTTGGCTGCTGTCGAGTGAGGGCATGTCTCTACCTCTCTGCCCGAGTGCTTTTGAATGTTTTTCACCTTTTCCAGGTAGAATCTTTTCTTGTTTGTGAATGCTGACATTATCTGTTTGTGTGTTTGGGATTTTGTAATATGTATACAATGCAAACCCACAAATCCAATAAGCCACAAGTCCTCCTTCTCCCAGTGCATATGCCCAGAAGTGGGAGGAAAGTAATGAGATAATTTCAACACATTTGTTGCTGTTGACCCTCACGCCCTTTGCGCTAGGTGGCGGGGGCATTTATATACCCGAAATGTGACTTGTGTTGAGTGTTGCTCCTGGTCATCCAAGCAATGGGAGAAGTTTGAGGGAAGGAATTGGTATCGGAGGAAGACTGCCAGGGCTTCATCTGAGGGTAACGCCCCCAACAACACCTGTGGTAGCTGACCCTTCGTCATCCTTCCTCCGAGCAAGCGTCCTCGTCTTACTGTTTCTCCTTTGGGGGGGAATCTTACCCTCTGCTTCTTTGTCCAATTCGTTGAGCGAAGAAGATGGTTGGGGGCCACTGGCGACCAGAACGTCTCATATCCAGGAGCCTCTTCTCACTCCAAGGGGATTATTTCCCTCTCGGGGCGAGGAGAGACTCCTACTAACCTGACTCTTGTTTCCTCAGGTGTTGTGACGTCTCAGTCCGGGGATCTGCAGCAGGCTTGCTTGACATTAGTCCTTCCTGTCATTCCCTCCTTGAGAAGCCTAGTGTCACACTACTCTGACACTCCCGTAACTCATGTGGCAGTGGCGATAACAACAACAGTGGCAACACATAGGTTTGCATCGGTCCCTACAGTGGTGTTTGCCCATCACCCAACTAATGTGACTCCCTCTGTGGTGATGGGCACTCACTCCCACATGCCTCCAAACTAGCATTCAGTGCCACCTCCACCTGGGTTCACTGTTGTCACCCCTTGCCACGTTTGTTCCTACTGTATCACAGGGCCCCACCACTCAGGGTCTCCCTCTGCTGGTTGGGGCTCCTGTAGAGCTTTCTCCTCTCGTGAGAGGGGCTCCTGCTGCTGTTCCTGTCACCCCTTGGATGGGGCATCTTGCCACTATCCCTGAGGAAACTGGCGAAGAAGAAGCCAAAGAGGAATAGAGCTCGTGAGCTGTCGTCATCTTCCTCGTCGACTTGAGCTTCAGCGTCGTCTACTGCCTCCTCCCCTTCTACTTTTAAGGCTAACCCGCCAAAGAAGATGGTAGTCTCTCCTACCCCTAAGAAGTTTCGCCACAAGACTTCTAAGGTTCTGCCTCCTCACACTGAGGAGACAGTTGGGTCTTCCGTTGGCCCTCCTGGTCCTTCGGGAAGGGGAACCATTACGCTATCCCCAGGGGCTAGCGAAACAGGAGCCACAGTAATGGAACTACAGTTTGCGCTGTTAGTCCTAGAGGTTCTGCCTCTTAAGTCTAACACTATGTTGGACGCTTCTTCAAGAGCTGCCCCGAATGCTCACAAATCGTCAGATTCGGCTGCATCCAGAGTTGTGGACTTTAAAGTCTTTTCATCATCACAACTCAGGCACAGGACAGAAGAAAGGGATGAGTGATGTAGGTGTCTCACCCCTTCTTGATGATGCTTCTTTTAGCACTTGCGCAGGTCCCAGGAATAATGTGGTGGTTTTGTGAGATTGTACACATGGAGAGACTAGTAGGAGGTCCTCCGTTCAGTCTTCTCGTGAGGTTTCGACCTTGAAGAAGATTGGGACGGTACGAGTTCTTGCCAGCTAGGTGCTCGCTCAACTCCGCCCAGCTTGCACTCACGTTCGCGTGATCGCTCCAGCTTGGTGGCGGCAAGTGACACACTTGTTGGGCAAGAATTGCATAACCCTCTTTGGGAGAGTTTCACTAGGGCAAAAACGCTCTCCTAGATCTGTGTTGCAGCCATCACTGTGGGTTGGTGATTGCTTGCAACTCACTTCTGCTAGTTAGGTTAGCAGGTCAGGCAAGAGTATCTAATCCTCCTCACTTGTCAACTTCAACTTCCTAGGGTTATGCCGGGAGGAGCGAGGCAAACAGGAGGAACACTGGGTAGTTGTCTGCTCAGGGTTTGGCTGAGAGGGCCTATGTTCCTGGTTCGATCTCAGGACTGAACAGGTTGTACGCCCAAGTAGTTCAGGAAGGGTCAATGGGGTCTGGTGAGGTTCTCCCTCCTGCAGGGAGAGTGTCTCAGGGGGAATGGACCCTGGAAGGACCCGAGGGTCCTTTGCCTCAGGATGCTGACACCCCCAATATACAGAGAACTTTTGTAGAGGTTATCACCTTGATTTGTCAGCACAAGGACTTCAGAGAAGGGACCATGGCTTCGTCTACCAACCGCCGCTCTCGTCTTAAATCCTTTTTGGGTCTGACAAAGGAACCTAAGGTTTCGAGAGGGCTACCATGGTCCTCGGTCACTGAAGGTGTGCTTGATCAAGTGAATAATCTGTTCTCTAGACAATATAATTCACTTAACCCCTTCGGTAATGCATGATGCATAATCGGTGAGATGCTGTATCCCGCATTTTCCCAACTTACCCTAGAGTCCGTTTAGCCCTGAAAGAAAAGGTTATATTGACATCTATTCTGCTTTATGTATTGATGGAAATGATTGTGAAGTCATATATACACACATGTGTGTATATATGTATACACACACATCTATACATATATATAACATTTACTTTTACTTCTCGCCATATCAACCCATGAATTTTCCATTTTTTCTGGGGATTTTCTTGAAAAATAATGCAGCTCTCTATTAGCCCATGAACAGAGTTTTAATGATGTTATTATATATATATAAAAAAAAATTATATGCATCCCCAGGCACTCGATTTATCCCGGAAAAAACATCACGAAAGTCTGGCAACAATGTTGGACAATGATCCTCAAATATGTTGGTAACATACAAATTATACAAACCCTCAGTCCTTTACATTAGGAAGACTCATAATTGGTGGGAGGAATCTGAGTGAGCATCTTTGAACAGATTAGTGTTCGCCTCATCTAAGTTCCCTTCCTGATCAATTGATCAGAGTATAGGAACTGCTTGATGAATGGTCAGACTTCTGAACCATTTCATACAAGGGACGTGCACATAACCTTATATGAAAAAGCAACAAAAACCTTTGATGTCCGAGATAAGGCAAATACTACAAGTATTGGGTTTGTCTTATGTCAGGGCCTCCTTTCCCTCCTTGCTAGGGAAAGGAGAGAATATGTTTCTATAATCTACTCTGAGAAAATAGAAAGGATGCTCTGTGAATAGTCTTACTTGCATCAGCTGCCAGTTCCGGCATGTGACGGACGTAACTCTCTGCCCAAAGGAAGAAAGTAGAATGAAGGAAGGAAAAGGGGAGTCAGTCATTCTTGCATTCAGACCCATATTCATACTGTACAACAAAAGGCGAGATGCGACCTTGTCCTGTTAAATGAGCTGGGTAAGCAACACAACTTGTTGAGCAGCCACCACGGGTCCCAAGGAAAAAGTGTCTAAGGACTTGTGGCCTATACCCCAAAGGTAGAAAGAGGTAAAAGTGGTCTGATTAGACCACACCTCCACTTTCAGTACCTAAGGAACCGACAGGTTCTTGCATAATGCGAGGAAAGGACCAGTACCTCTGACTTTGTGAGCTCTCGGACAAAAGGTACAGGTGTCGTTCCTGCCTTTGGCAGAGTATGCTTCCCTGATTGCTTCACGAAGCCAGAAAGTAATAATGTTCTTAGACACTTCCTTGGTAACCCAGGTGCTAACGAAGAGTCATTGACACTCAGGCCGGAGATGTCTAGTTGTCTTCAGATAGCGCTGTAGCACTCTTAACGGGACAAACCAGCAACTCGTCTGAATCGTTAACACAAAATTCCTCTAGGAAGGGGATTGTAAAGAACCTGAACCTAGTGTCAGGGACGGATGGGTTCTAAGTTTTAGCTATAAAGTCCAGGACAAAATTGAGTGCAACCGATCCCCATCCCCTCGAGTGTTTAATATTGAAGGAAAGACCATGAAGTTCTCCACCTCTCTTTGCTGCTGCCAGGGTAAGCAGAAAGATCGTCATGAGTGTCACATCCCTGTCTGATGACTCTCGTAAAGGCTCATACGGCAGGCGAATCAGGCTCCTTAATACGAGAGTCACTTCCCCCTCAGGAGGCATGAGATCCCAGGGTGGGCAAGACCTCTCAAAGCTCCTCATAAGCAGAGATATTTCTAATAAAGAAATATCTATGTCTCTCAGCTTCAGGACTAGGCCTAAGGCCGACCACTCACGTCAGATGGGATTTGTAATGCCCGATCGGAATGGGCAGGGTTTAAGAAAGTTTGAATGTGCGTGGGGTGTTTTTTAGTCAAGTCAGATCTGATCAAGCCCGGAAGTCAAATGGGATCGACAAACCTGACAGTTGAGGTTTGAATGAGCAACTCACGGTCCGACACGACAGTCAAATAGAGGTTTTTCAGATTAAGTCGTTCAGAACTGATAGTTTGACCGTGAGAGGTGTCTTCAATGAGGCTTGATGAACTAGGAGGTTCATTTACCAAGAAACAGCGCAGAAGAGGATATCGTTCAACATGTCAGACTTTCGATAGATAAAGAGTTCTGAACGGAGTTCTTCGAAATTTATAAGTCGTGGCAATGTCTGTGGAATATATAAAGTAAAGAATATTCTGACAAACACAAAAGAAATGCAGCTTATCAATCGATATTTGAGAAACTAAAGAAAAAGAAATCAGGAAGTGGTGCATAAGGCGTCTCGTCCTTATTTTCTCTGAGTAGATTATAGAAACATATTCTCTCCTTTCCCTAGCAAGGAGGGAAAGGAGGCCTTGACATAAGACAAACCCAATACTTGTAGTATTTGCCTTATCTCTGACATCAAAGATTTTTGTTGCTTTTTCATATAAGGTTATGTGCACGTCCCTTGTATGAAATGGTTCAGAAGTCTGACCATTCATCAAGCAGTTCCTATACTCTGATCAATTGATCAAGAAGGGAACTTAGATGAGGCGAACAGTAGTCTGTTCAAAGATGCTCACTCAGATTCCTCCCACTAGTTGTGAATCTTCCTAATGTAAAGGACTGAGGGTTTGTATAACTTGTAGGAACAAATCACAGTTTTTTAAAGTAAATTGTATTTTTCCCAATGATACAAACTTGAGGTCCTTCACATATAGACCCACCTCATGCCACCCCTCAATCTGATTCCTTGGCTTAAAGCAAATTGGAATGTCTGTCCAGTTGGGACGGGACTCCCGACTACCGGACAGTAGTTAACTTCTCAACCACCTTGTTTGAAAGTTCAACGGCTGATTTTCAGCTTTCACTGAAAGTAATTCCTAATATAAAGGACCTCAGGTTTTTATAGTTAGGAAATATACACAATTTACATTAAAAAATTGTAATTTTAAATGTTTTCAGTTTATTTATTATTTCATTTTTGATAGCATAACCACTGCTCATCCTCGAGGAGTTACCTTCTCTCGGTCCCTCCTTTGCATTTGTAATTTGAACTTTTCCATGTAGCTTAATGGCAAAGGTAAGATACCCTGATCTCTTTATGTATTGTAATCTTATTGGAAGCAAGAAAATAAATTAAATGTAAAGATATGGGGTTGAATAAAAGGAAGTGATATTTGTGCCTCATGAAAGATGGAGTACTGTATGAATCAAGGAAAACTAAATGAGAAAGAAAAAATTTCAAAGTTTGGCAATAAAGAAAACTAAACAGCTGCCAAGCCAAGTGTATTGAAGAGTTGCTTATTGCAATAAAAATGGAAAATGATTGCCTGCTTGTAAGAAGTAGGTGTACACTCCTCAAGTGATTGGAACAGTGATTAGAATAGTATCTTAAGAAGAGATAATTGGTCACCTTGCTGTAGAGGAAATGGAGTTTAAAAAACAGAAGTTTCTGATGAAATGAATTGTCTTTGAGTGTATCTTGCCAGTAAGGGAACAAGGAAAGCCTATAAATATGAGAAACATTTGTAACAATATACATAAAGTTTTAGAAACTAGAATGAAGAAAGTATCTTAACATAAGATAAATTAGTTTTTAAGAGTACCCTGCAGTTCCTTCTGCCTCACCTCTTTTCTTTGAGTTTGGATAATCCAAAGTAATAACTAATAGACCAGTTGTTAGTATTTGGAATCACCTTCAGCCTTAGTGTAACCACTGCTATTTGTTACTCAATTAATTTTTTTTGTCAATTCTGCCATACAGTAATACCTTGAGATACGAGTATACTAATTCGTCCCTGGACTGAGCTCCTAAGTCAATTTCCTCGTATCTCAATTCAGTTTTTCCTATAGGAAATAACTGACAAAAATTTAATTTGTTTCCGCACACCGCTAAAACAAACCCAATTCCCAAATCATAAAATAACAATGAGAAAAACGTGATTTTTTAAATTGCTGATTAACGTGTTATAGACATACTGTACACACGCACAAAATGATAATAAATGATTATACTGTGATGTGAAATAAAATGTGGTTTTATTATGAGTTCTTACCTTTGAGACAGACGATAGCAGCTAACAGCGGTGTGTACTCCGCTCGTAATCACGTGCCAACTCACCTCACGCAGACACCACGCTCATGTTTCTCAATAAATTCATGCTTAATCTCAATCATCATCATGCCTTTTACTTCTCACTGCCTACCTTACCACTCACTTTCTTAGGACCCATCACTTATTACAAAGAATGTTCACAAACACAGTGAAAATCACGTAAATAACACAAACACAACACAGGAGATGCTCGGGAGATGTGTATGGAAGTCGACTACCACGTGAACTGAATGAGTGAAGCAGGCTTAGAGCTCTCCCAAGCGCTTGGCCATCTAGCGTTAGCATCTGTAAGCGTGCTTGTATCTCAATATTGCGCTCATATCTCAATGCAAAATTTTGCACGAAAGCTGGCTCGTATCGCAGAATGCTCGTATGTTGGGGCGCTCGTATGTTGAGGTATTACTGTATTGTTGTTGAAAGTATGTTTCAAATTTTTATTAAAAAGTATAGTTATTATCTGATTGGAGTTCTGTTTATGAATTGTTAGTAGTTCAAGAATATTACTTATCATTATCATACAGGTGATTGTAGCGGTTGGGGGTGAGGATAACAAGCTTGTACTACGATCTGTTGAATGCTATGATCCACTTGCACATTGCTGGAGAAGTCTTTCATGCTTACCCTTTGCTGTGAGGTAGGTGATTTTATCGTGTTCAGTTCTTCAAAAGCAATGTCCAGAACTTTAGTGTATGTTTTTGCAATTGCCATCTTGTGTTTGTGTGCATTTATAAAAATGTAAGTGCTTTTAGTACTATTAAGAGAAAGCTATAGCTCTGACAGTAATTTAAGTCAGCGATTCAAATTGTAGCTCAAAACAAACCTTGAAAAAATCAAGAAATTACCATAAGTTGAGGCTAAGTAGTAAAAATTATTTTGACGCATGAAATGCAGTGCAAACATAAATTAGATTTTTTAGCTTTTGACCTTTTGTAAAAGTATATTTGTATATTGCCACTGCTTTTTCTTCTTGGCTCCTTGCTTGCAATATGCTGACTGTTTTGATCCAGTATCTCATTTTATTTATGTAACTTACTAAGTAATTACATAGCTATAGTTTCTAACTAGTATGGCAGCTAAAATTTTAAACTCATGGTAGCGATTTTTTTGTTTTGGTGTATTTAACTAGCCCTGCCCACTTTTGGGAAAGAGAGCAACATTAAGGCAAAGCCTTTCAATTTGTTTCTGCCGGTTGATGGCAAAGATTGTTAGCTCTCAGCTAAATTTGGAGTTTGTTTTTCTTTACCGGTTGTTGGTTTGAGACAAATTGATGAGATGTTGATTTCATTTTGGTAGCTTTTTGGCATTATTTAGTGATAGTTTTTTTGTATAAAGCCTTATTTTCATGATTTTTACTGTCTTTGCAAAATTTTGACTGTTACTGACTACAACGATGTCCAGCATAAGTGTGTCTTCCACTCGTTATTGCAAAAAGTATGATTTACACACACACTGCTCTTCTTGTAGGGATCAAGTTTGTTCTGTAACTTTATCTTGTGAAGAATGTGATAGACTGGGATCTTAAATAATGGAAAGTTCTTAATCCCATCTGTCTAAATTAGAGAGGGATAGGAAAAGAAAGGTGATGCTTAGGAATGACAATAAGACTGCAGTTAGGAATCTGCTAGTAGTATTGATTTGCCTGTTATATACTATGTACCTATCATGTCTCCTATTCCCAGTTCTCCTGCGGTACCACCGAACCCTTACCCAGCTCCCATGTTTCCGCCCCCAGTGCCATTACCGACCCGGAATCGAGATTCAATCGCAAGTTTGAGTGAATATCGGAGTCTATGGCTCAGTTAGGGACTTTGTTTCAAGCCCTAATGGATTAAGTGAATAAGAGTATTGTTAACAGTGTAAATGCAGTGTTTGTGGAGACACTGGCTGCCTGTCCCGCCAATCCTCCCAGGCAAAAATCCCTGGCACACTCCCCTGAACCTGGGAGAAGCCATACCGGAGGCCCAAGGGAGTTGGGTGGGGTCTGCCCATGAGTAGTCAGCCCCTCAGTTGCACCTATTGTAAAGTCCCAGATTGTGACAGACAGCCATCGGAAAGGCATCTTTGCGGAAGTGGCCCAAGTTTCCTTGAGTTCAGAGGCATCTAGTCCTGAAAGTAAATGCCAGTGGCAGTTTAGTGATGAGTCAAGGCCATTGAAAAGGCCAGCAATGGATGCTTCCTGCACCCTGCAGGTGCCTTATAAGAAGAGCACGTATTCTCTCCCAGTGGTGTACGAGGAGCCTTTTTGTAGTTTCTGGGACAGTTCTTGCCATTGCACGCAGATGAGAATCTTGTTCTGGAACTGAAACATTCATCTTCCTCTCTCAGACACAATTGCTCTAGTACACCCAGAGGTGCAGCAGCTTCCAAGCACCCTTTGGCACCCGAAATATCAGGAACTCCTGAGCACTCAGTAGCGCCCAAGAGCCCAGCAGTGCTCAAGTGTTACCCTATGCCAGGTACTGCCCAAGAGCCCAGCAGTGCTCGAGCGTTCTATAACCTCCGAGCTAATAACTCCCTGG
Source organism: Macrobrachium nipponense (assembly GCF_015104395.2). NCBI lineage: Eukaryota > Metazoa > Arthropoda > Malacostraca > Decapoda > Palaemonidae > Macrobrachium > Macrobrachium nipponense. The sequence goes on along the minus strand of NC_087205.1, from coordinate 22,304,629 downwards.
AGTGCCCACTCATATAGAGGCTGGAGTGTCCATTGGCACCCAATTGCCCAGTCACCCCTTCTCTCCAATGCCAGGGTGCAACTTCAGGTTTGGATCTTTCATTGGCTCCCATCCACAGCGCTTGGATGATGTTTTGGGTTGTCTTAGGAAGTCTCTTTCTGCAGTTAAGCCTGTTGTGGACTTGTCTTTATCTCCAGTGTCGGAGGAGGAGGCAGAAGCAAACAAGGAGGTGGAGGAGGACCCTTCTTTAAATGCATATGGAGCATTGCTTCATAATCTGCTTTGTAGTTTTCCTACCTCCTCCTTGCCTGTGGCTCCGGCTTCTCCTGCGTCTGCATTTGTGATGAGCAACCTGCCTGCTGATTCCTCAAAATTGTTACTTAAAATGGTGCTTTCTACTTCTGCTAGAAAGGCATGCCGTCAAATAGATACTTGGCTCTCAGTGAAGAGGGAACAAGGAAAGTCTATTTTTAGTTTTCCCCCTGCTAGACTTTCACAAAGAAGATATTCTTGTTATGTCACCAGAGAAGCTCCTTCCCTGGGTGCAGCTGCTTCCTCCCAGGGGGACTTCTCAGCCCTCATCAACGCTTCACAAAGATCAGCTTTTTCATCGGCTAAGGTGCAACCAAAATTAACCATTTGCTTCATAACCTGTTTAAAGTTTTTGAAGTGATCAGTTTTTTTTTTTTATTGGTTGATGGGCGCTGTAGCACGGAAGATTCAAGACTGTTCTCTCTTACCTGCGGACTATTCCCAACTCAGGATGACTTGACAAAAAGAGGGGCGGCTAGAGGCGGGCAGTATAACGTTAAGACCTCAGGTTTGTAGCTATGAAAAATACAAATTGTCTTAGAAAATTTGTCATTTGTTCATACACGAACAAACCCTCGGTCTTAACAATAGGATAGACTCATACTTGGAGGGAGGTATAAGACATCCTAGACCTGCTGGGGGCCTACCCGCCAGTCCAGCTCTCAAAAGAAATAGTTCTTAGAGAGGGACTGAAGCCCATTGAGAAGCTAGATACACTAAAATCTAACCACTCAGAACCTGAGTGACGTACAATGACATATGGGATAACCATTGTATAGGGAACCAAAGAGAAACTTTGACTGTCCAAAAAACAAACCAGGGCACTAGGGTTTGTAGTACTCCCAACTCCTCCTTGCCCAGGAGCGGAGCCCATGCTACTAAATACTAGTGGGTAAGATATTGTATATGGCACGACCACACTACCAGTATGACTACCTCACTTACCTGTATCAGACCAGTCCAGCAAATGACGTGTCAATTCCTTAAACCGCCTGAAGGAAGAAGGAAAGGTACAAGAGGAAGAAGGAGGGCAGCCAACTCACTCATTCTCTCATCCACACAATCATCTTAGGTAAGATACAAAGGTGCCCCGTTAAGGGCAACTATGAGTTACACAACCTGTTGGGCAGCCACCACAGGACCCAGGGAAAACATGTCCATAGATCTGAAGGCAACACCCTTAAGATAGAAGGAGGTGGACGTGGACTGGCGTAACCAAGTACCAGCGCTCAGCACTCTATGTACAGCCAAGTTCTTTTTGAAAGCCAGAGAGGGACCAATACCCCTAACGTCAAGTGCTCTAGCCTGCACAGACGTGGTGATGGAATCATCAAGAGTCAAGTATGCCTGTCTGATGGCTTCCCGTATCCAAAATGAGATAATATTCTTAGACACCTCTTTCTTTGTATGGCCTGTACTGACAAAAAGTCTGCAGCAGCCTGGTCTAAGGTGCCGAGTCCTTTTAAGATAGTAACGCAGGGCCCGGACAGGGCACAGCAAAAGCTCTTGAGCATCACCACCCACAAAGTCAGTCAGTGATGGAATGGAAAACGAAGCGAACCTGTCATCATGCACCGAGGGATTTTGGGTCTTGGCCACGAATTCCGGAACAAATTCGAAGGACACTGACTTCCAACCCCTGGTGTGCTTCACCTCATAACTCAGACCGTGGAGCTCTCCTACCCTTTTGGAAGATGCCAAAGCCAAAAGGAAAACTCTCTTGAGCGTCAGGTTCCTATCAGATGAGCAGCACAAGGGCTCATATGGACTCTTAGTCAAGCTCTTAAGCACCAAGGAAACATCCCACGTTGGGGGCTTGAGCTCTCTAGGAGAAGATGACTGCTCAAACCCCTTAACCCTCTTACGCCGATTGGACGTATTAAACGTCGTGTCAAAATGTCTCCCGTATGCCGATTGGACGTATCATACATCGGCTCAAAAAAGTTTTTTTAAAAATTCGCGGAAAAATACTTATAGGCCTACCAGCCGAAAACTTTTGTATCACGCGCCTTGGGGGATGCTGGGAGTTCACGGATCAAGGCATTGTTTTGTTTACAATCGCTACGCAGGCGCGCAAGCGCGAATTTCTTTCTTATCGCACTAAAAAGTATCAGTGACACATCTCGGAAATTATTTCGTCACTTTGACATAATTTTTGCACCATTTTAAATTATCCTTTACATGAAGTATTATATATGAAAATGTGCGCAATTTCATGTAAAATACAACAATAAAATACTCATGATTGTAGCTTTTATCAGTTTTGAAATATTTTCATATAAATAACGATAAGTGCAAAATTTCAACCTCGGTCAACTTTGACTCTACAGAAATGTCGAGAAACGCTTTGTAAGCTAAATGCTTTATATTATATAATATTCAATCATTTGCCTTCATTTTGCAACAAATTGGACGTCTCTAGCACAATATTTCGATTTATGGTTAATTTATGAAAAAACTTTTTCCTCACGTTCGTGCGATAACTCTTCCGATAAATTTTTTCGTGCGATTGTCCTAATGTTTGCACCCTTTTAAATTTGCCGTTACATAAAGTTTTATATATGGAAATGTGCGCAATTTCATGCACAAAACAACTAAAAACAACCCATGGTTGTAGCTTTTATCAGTTTCGAAATATTTTCATATAAATAACGTTAAGTGCAAAAATTTCAACTTCGGTCAACTTTGACTCTACCGAAATGGTAAAAAAAACGCAATTGTAAGCTAAAAACTCTTATATTCTAGTAATATTCAATCATTTACCTTCATTTTGCAATGACTTGGAAGTCTCTAGCACAATATTTCGATTTATGGTGAATTTATGAAAAAAAAAAAAAAAAAAACATTTTCCTTACGTTCGCGCTGGTAACTCTTCTGAAAAAATCAGAATTTTTTGTGCGATTGTCGAAATGTTTGCACCATTTAAAATTAGCTGTTACATAAAGTTTTATATATGAAAATGTGCGCAATTTCATGTAGAATACAACTAAAAATGATTGAAGGTTGTTGCTTTTCTCTTTTTCGAAATATTTGCATATAAATCACGATAAATAGAAAAAAACCACGTTCGGTCAAATTTGACTCTACCGAAATAGTTGAAAAACGCAATTGTAAGCTAAAACTCTTACAGCCTAGTAATATTCCGTCATTTTTCTTCATTTTGAAACAAATTTGAAGTCTCTAAAACAATATTGTGATTTATGGTGAATTTTTGAAAAATATATTTACCTTCACTCGCGCGCCGATTCGCGGTTCCGCAAGTCTCCCGAAATACTACATCGCATTATCCTAATATTTGCTCCTTTTCATATTAGCCTTTTTATAGAGTTTTATATATCAAAATGTGCGCAAATTCATGGCAAATACAATAAAAAATAATTGAAGGTTGTAGCCTTTTCCATCTCCGAAATATGTGCATATAAAAAAATATATATATAAAAATTTCGACATTCGGTCAAATTTAACTCGTCCGAAATGGTCAAAATCTGCAATTCTAATCTAAAATTTATTTTGAAATAAATTGGAAGTCTCTAGAACAATATTTAGAATTACGGTGAATTTTTGAAAATAACATTTTTTTTACGTCCGCGTGTTACGAATTCGTACATCATTTTGTGATAATATTTTTCCGGTGTTGCTTTTATTGTTTTACTATGTATTATATATCAAAAGGATTGCAATTTAGTGTACAATACAACGAAAAAAAAATTAACTCGTTAGCTTTGACCGTTTTTTGCACAGCGTGATTTGAATACAATTATCTATGAATTTTTTTTTTTGTTTTTTTTTTTTTGATACCATATATCGCATTATTTACATATGATAATGATATTATTTTTCATTTCTGATGATTGCATACTAAACTTCAGGCAATGAAAAAAAAATGAGCCAAAAATGAACTCTTAATCTTCAAAACTAAGCGCGCTGTGATTTTTGAAAAAATTATTTTTTCCGCTTCCTTCCGCGCTCAATCCAAACCGGCGCCAGCATACAGGAGAGGTTTTGATTTTTAGGGCTTCAGCGTAAGAGGGTTAACTAGCAGGGAAAGTTCCCAGGAAGAGGAGATGTCTATACCCTTCAGGAGTAACACTAAACTCAGAGCCGCCCTGTAGCCTCTAATAGCAGACACGGACAAACGTTTCTCGTATCTGAGGAAGGTTAAAAAGTCTTCTATTCACTGAATAGAGGTCGCGAGTGGAGAAAAACCCTGTTTATGACACCAATCACAGTAGATCGCCTATTTGCCTTGGTAAACTGTGGAGGTTGACTTCCTAAGACTGCTGGACATGTTCCCAGCTGACTTCTGAGAAAAGCCTCTCTCTCAGAGGAGATAGTTGATAGCCTCCAACTGTAAAGAGATAAGGATTCTACTGACTGGTGGAACCTCTCTGCATGGGGCTGACACAGGAGATGCCGCCAAGGGGGAATCTCCATTGGAATCTCCGACAACAATGACAGCAGATCTGGAAACCATTCCGCCTGAGGCCACAGAGGGGCTACCAGAGTCATTCTGAAACCCTGTGAACCCAACAGCCTGTTAAGAACCTGACGGATCAAACAAAACGGAGGGAAGGCATACACCTCCAGGTTGTCTCAGGGATGTTGGAATGCGTCTTCTGCCAGTGCTAAGGGATCTGGGATCACTGAACAGAACACCTCCAGCTTCCTGTTGTAACGTGTCACGAAAAGGTCCAGCATGGGTCTCCCCCAAATCTGGAAAAGTCTGTCTGCCACCACTTGATGAAGGGACCACTGTGCCTAAGATCTGATCCCGGCGACTGAGTTTGTCTGCGACCACGTTCCGCTTCCCTCGGATATACCTGGCTGAGAGCTCTACCGAATTGCTGATTGCCCACTGGTGAAGCTCGACGGTCAAGGCATGAAGTTGCTGAGAAACTAGGCCTTCCTGGTTGATCATGTAGGCTACCACCGTGGTGTTGTCCGACATGAGAACGACAGAGTGACCCTCTACCATCCCCCGAAACTCCTTCAGACCCAGGAAAGCCGCCTTCAACTCCAAGACGTTGATTTGCTGCTGCTTTTCCTCTAAACCCCAAACGCCTGAAGTGATGAGGCCGCCTAAGTGCGCGCCCCAACCTGCAAGGGAGGCGTCCGAGAACAGAAGGAAGTCCGGAGGGAGAGAATGCAGAGGGATGCCCTTCAATAGATTCTGGTCGTCCAACCACCAACGAAGGTCTTCTCTCACTTTCAAAGACAGTGGGACCATAAACAGGGGAGAGTCCCCCGCTGGAGACCAGAATTCCCCCAGTCTCCATTGCAGAGACCGAAGATAAAGACGCACCAGCTTCTCCAGGGAAGATAGCACTCCCAGAAGAACCTGCCACTGATGAGCTGACTGATGCGACTTTGAAAGGAAGTTGCGCGCCACAGCCTACAACTTCTCCAATCTCTGATCCGACGGGAAAACCCTTGCCACTGTCATATCGATGACCATGCCCAGGTAGAGAATCCTTGAGTCGGTACGAGGTTAGACTTTCCTGGTTGACTAATATGCCCAGGTCCAGACAGAACCGAAGACGATCCCTGTCTTGCAGCAGCTTCTTCCTGGAAACTGCCAAGACCAACCAATCGTCGAGGTACCTCAGCAAACGGATCCCCTGAGCATGGGCCCAACTTGACACGAGAGAGAAGACCCTTGTGAACACTTGAGGGGCTGTGGTCAACCCGAAGCACAAGACTTTGAACTCGAAGATCTTGTCCGCCAGAGAAGAAGCGAAGGAACTTCCCTGATGTGGGATGAACAGGGATTAGGAAGTATGCTTCCTTCAAGTCTATTGACAGCATGAAGTCGCCTTCCCTCACGGCTGCCAACACCGAGCGCGGGGTCTCCATCTTGAACCGTGTCTTCCTGATGAAGCGATTCAAGGTGGATAAGTCGATCACAGGCCTCCATCCTCCCAATGCCTTGGGCACCAAGAAGTTGTGACTGTAAGACCCCGGGGACAGACGCACTACTTCCGCTATCACATCCTTGTCCAGCATTTTCTGCACTTCCTCCTGAAGAGCCAAGAACTTCAGAGAATCTGGGGGATACGTCTTCCTGAGCTGCAGCTTGTCTGACAGAGGAGGAGAGAAGTCGAATGGCAACAGGTATCCCACCCGAAGGACATCTACCACCCACTTCTCCGCCCTGTAACCCTGCCACTTGGCCCAATGGCCAGCCAGGCAACCCCCCACCTGTGGCGCAGGAGAGGGAGAGGCGCCCAACCTACTGACAGCCCCCTTGACCTCTGCCCCTGGGGCCTCTTCTTGGTTTAAAGGAACGAGAGCGAAAGGGGCGTTGATCCTGAGACTTGGGCTGTGTCGAACGGGAAGGCCCTGCCAAACTCGAGGTCCTCGATGGCCTACCAGGCGACGATCTCCTCAATTGCTGCTGGACCAGGGGAGGAGGGGGGCCCAGACGTCTCCGAGGGCGGGACTCTGATTTAGACACGGCTTGGTGCACCAGTCGGTCCTTGGTGTCAGCCCGACGCCGGTTTATCGCATTTTCGAGTTCTGTCCGTAGAAACAAATATTGTGACTCCAACAGATCGTTCCTCAAGGCCAGCAAAGACTCAGTGTTGAGCGACCTCTCCATCCTAGACAAAGCCACATCCCTCCTAATCAGAAGAAGATTAGCCCATAAATTGGCACTGAGGTGAGCCAAATAAGAAAACACCTTCCCCCGGACTGCAAAAGACTGGCAAGCGAGGTGGCACTCACCAACCCATCAGGGTACCTGTCAGAAGCTATCTTGGCAATCACCACAGACCAGAGGTCCAGCCAAGAAACAGTCTGCAACATGGAGGCCGCCATAGATTCCAAAGCTAAGGCGTCTTGCAGAGATAAGGACGGAGCCACTGACCTCACCTGTTCCAAAGTCAAACCCGGCTTCAGGCGAATGATGTCTGGGTTAAGGTGGCGTGACAACAAAAACGCAGAGCTCGTAGCATAGTACTTCCTATGTCTTGTGAGAGGTGGGGGTAGTAGTTTGGTTGAGCCTCTAGAGCGAAGTGAACCGTCCCGGTCAGAAACAGAGGCGTTAACCTTCTGCAAGACCGACAGAACATGCCCTGACAACGGCAGCTGGAGAAATGATTTGGGGTCCTGAGTAGCTCCCACCAAGGCCTCCATGCAAGAAGGAGTGTAAGACGACCGAGCCTGAGTCCTACTTTCCAAATTGTTGAACCCACGAATGAGATCAACAACCTCCGAAAAGGAAGACAGAAACTCCTGCTTATCCCCCTCTTCTTGCTCTGGCACCGGCGACTGACGACGAGAAGGATGTGTAGGCTCTTTTAACACGTTTTTTTCACCAAAATTCACAGAAGGGTTTGTAGGCAAACAGTCTGAAACCCCTACTAGCCTATCTGGGCTGGGTCCAAGCGTCAGCCTCCGAGACGGACCCACTGTAACATTAGGCACATCACTTACCTCGATTGGTGACTCCAGACGTCCATGAACTGACACGAGCGAGGCGGCCGTACGTACGTGAGATGGGGGGGAAAACTCGAGCACTTGAGATTGACAGATATATGTTAAGCAGACACGACCAAATCATCTCCACAGAGTGGGCATAGATCCACTGGTTTCCCTGGACTTGTGGAAACTGTGGGGGAAACCGATTGTGGATCTCTTTGCGACTACCAAGAATCATCAGCTCCCACTTTTCTGTTCACCAGTCCTAGATCCTGTAACATGGGCAACAGATGCCATGTTACAGGACTGGTCAAACAAAGATCTTTATGCCTTCCCTCCATTTTGGATGATAAGAGAAGTCCTGAACAAGTTCAGGTCCCATCAGAGTGTGTCGATGATGCTGATAGCCCCATTTGGACTTTAAGGGAGTGGTTCCCGGACCTTTTGGAGCTTCTGGTAGACTTCCCAAGGCTTCTACCACAAAAACTCAGTCTGCTCAGACAACCTTATTTCAGGCAGTTTCATTGAGGGTTGTCAAATATAGCTCAGAGCTAAAGGATTTTCAAGGTCAGTTGCAGTTGCAGAGTCTATTGCAAAATGCGGATGATAGTTGTCTGCCAACGCTTACCAGAATCAGTGGTCAATCTGGTGTAGAAGTACTGAAATCTTGTCTACTAAGACATCTGTAACAGAAATTGCAGAATTTTTGTTGTTTCTGAGAAGCTCCAGAGGTTTGTCTACTTCCACTATTAGAGGTTGCAGGTCTATGCTTAGCTCTCTTTTTTGCCTTAAAGGCCTGGACCTTTCTTTTAATCAGGATCTTTTTGATTTTGTTAGATCTTTGACACTTGTAAGCAGAAGAATTCTGGTCTAGTGTCATGGAGTCAAGACGCAGTTCTAAAGTGGATTGGAGGTCCTGTTTTTGAGCCATTTAGTTCAACATCTTTTAAGAACCTGATGGAGGGCTTCAACCTCCATCAGGCATTTCAGTAGTGCAGCGTGCAGAATTACAAGGTTGAATACTGCGCCGATGATCAGCTCCCCTTCCTTGATGTCCTTATGAGTAAGACGGAAGACGGCCTCTGTACTTCTGTCTACACAAAGAAGACTAATCTTGGACTCTGCCTCAACGGTGACAGCGAGTGCCCCACTAGATTCTAAAGCACGACTGTCAGGACCTTTATCAGGAGAGCACTCTCCCACTGCTTGACCTGGCGGGACACCCATCAGGAGCTCGACTGCACCTCCCAAGTACTGGTGAATATCCCCTCCCCACAGGTACGAGACCCCCTGAAGCAGACAGATGTGGTATACCAGTGCACATGCCTAGTCCGCTGTTACAGCGGTGCTTATGTAGGTATGACCAGTATGCGCCTGTCTAAGAGACTCTTCTTCCACACGCCCAGGAGGGGGATATCAAAAACCACGCCTGCACCAAACATCAAGAGATTGCCTCCCAGGGTGTGATTATCCAGAACACGAAGATCATCGGGAAGGACACCAATGCCTGTCGGTTGAGCCTGCTGGAGGCGCTTCTCATCCAACAAATAAGACCAGCACTAAATACAATGCAGGAAGAATTTCTCCTCCCCACGAGTATGAGAAGACCTGCAACCAACAATAACACCACCGATTACGACAACTCTACTGAAGACAATGCCCCCGAACAAGAAACTCCTGCAGCCAATGATAATCAAATTAGCCGTGATGTCACACAGCATGACACAACACCCAGCAACGCCACTGCACAACACAGGAGGTCTAGGAGGTTGCAGCTATGCAACCATCAACACGGCAGAAGTGGCTTGAGACCTGACTCAAGCAACCAATGGTAAACAGACTTGCTGCCACCAGCCAATAGGAGATCAGCATGGGGCAGACCCCCTGCTGACGACCCTGAATATAATGAGGAAGGACACCACACCAGAAGCAGTCCACCCTCAGCTTCCTGGCCTAGATGAGTCTGGCAGCTCCAGACGAAAACTTGCTACAAGAAAAAGAGAGAGAGAAACCATTAATGACTTTGATGACTATGATATAGCTTATCTGTAAAAATTGAAATATAAATACGTATATATGTACACTGATCTTGACCGTGCAAAAAATGACCTCCATATGCACTTTACCAGCCTTTTTAAAAGTACATACTTAAAACCTGCTATTTGATAAATAGAGAGGAATCTCTACAAGTGCAACGCTGCTGAAGTAGCCATTACTTTTAATAAAGTATGCTTAAGAGAGGGTCTGCTTCCATAGTACAATAATAATAATAATAATAATAATAATAATAATAATAATAATAATAAAACTGTAATTACAAAATGTGTATGAAAATATCCTTTCCCCTCATCTTTTGTTTTTAACTCCAAGAGAAGATCGAAGCCAGAGCTGTCAAATATGTTAAGTTCATGTGACGGGAGTGTTAGCTATTAGCAGGTCAATGATTTTTATGTAATTCTCTCTCTCTCTCTCTCTCTCTCTCTCTCTCTCTCTCTCTCTCTCTCTCTCTCTCTCTCTCTTATTCATAGTTAGCGGTAGATAATTTTCAATTGATGTAACTTAACCTTTACTGTTTAGAACTGTAAATGCACCATTCTATAACATAGACACATAACTAAAAGTTGTATTAGTCCAAATAAAAATAACTGTTTGTTCATGAAAAGGAATTTAAGAACAAAGACAAAGACAGAATAAAGAATTCCTGAAAAGAGTCTGAGAAGACTTCTAAAGATAGAGTGGTCAGAAGGGGGAAAAAGAGAAATAGTACTATATGTTACCTTCACACACTCCTATACTTCAACCATTTATTGTTTCTTTTTTTAAGGCTACTGTATTAAGCTAACTTTTAAATGAAATTACAGTTACTTTAATTTCATTTAAAAGTTAGCTTAATACTTAGGGAGCATGATTAGGGTCATATTTAATGTTCAAACTCTAGAAGTAAGCATTTACTACCATTTTAAAGACAGTGCCAAACTTACACGAAAATTTCCCTTGCGCGAGGGGCTCTGGAACCTAACTTCAATTAAGTTGGGGGTATTACTGTATATATAAAAATGACATTTTTTATAATAAAATAATGTTTTATATATACTTACCAAGTAATTACAGACTGGGAGCCCACCTGCCTCCCCTTGCATGGACATAGATCCCAAACAAATTGAAAGGCTTTCCCTAGCTGTTCCTCTCCTTGAAAGCAAGACTGAAGGATATCAACGGAGTATGGCGAAAAAGAGCCAACAGCAGACTCAGCGACAAGATCTCCTTGATTCCGCTGATACTGAAGAAAAGACTATGTCCATGGACGACAATCAAGAGTCTTTCCAAGTCAGTTCCACTCCAGTTTCCCCCACTGTCTCTAGTAATCCACACGGATGCTTCTCTGAGCGGATGGGGGTGGGCTATTCTCAACACAAGAAGGTTCAAGGAACATGGTCGACGGTATTCCGCCAGCTTCATATCAACATCCTGGAAGCAGTGGCCGTTTTCCTGACCCTAAAAAGACTAACAACGGCCAGGAATATTCATATCAGACTAGTCTTGGACAGTGCAGTGATAGTTCACTGCCTAAACAGAGGAGGCTCCAAGTCAAGTCACATAAATCATGTGATGATAGCGATCTTCTCGCTGGCAATGAAACATCATTGGCACCTGTCAGCTACTCACCTGGCAGGTGTACGAAATGTCATTGCGAATTCTCTATCCAGGACAACTCCACTGGAATCAGAATGGTCTCTGGACGCAAAATCATTCAATTGGATTTGCATACAGATTCCGGACCTTCAAGTGGACTTGTTCGCCACAGAATCCAACCACAAACTTCCGTGTTATGTGGCTCCCAATTTGGATCCTCTAGCTCACGCCACAGATGCGACGTCCATAGACTGGAACAATTGGCAGAAGATTTATTTGTTTCCACCAATAAACCTTTTGATGAAAGTTCTACACAAACTCAGATCTTTCAAAGGGCAGATAGCATTGGTAGCACCCAACTGGCCAAAGAGCAATTGAAACTCCGGCCCAGAAGGATTCCCAACCCAAAGCTGACTCAGGTGGTACGAACTCAGACTGTGTCAGCTTCCTTAAGAGTTCTGAATGCCCTAACTTTATGGATTTCATGAAGTTCGCGGCACAGAAAGATGCTAATATTGACCCGCTTAACACATTATTTGTGGAATCAGACAAAAGAGAATCGACACTCCGGCAATATGATTCAGCAGTGAGGAAATTAGCCATCTTTCTAAAAGAATCAGATGCTCAGACAATGACTACGAATCTAGCAATTTCATTTTTTAGAACTGTTCGAAAAAGGTCTAGCCGCTAGTACCATTACTACGACTAAGTCCGCCCTGAAAAAGATTTTTCAGTTTGGCTTTAATATTGATTTAACAGATTCATACTTCTCATCTATACCTAGAGCATGTGCTCGGCTGAGACCAGTAAGTCGACCTCATACAGTCTCTTGGTTTTTAAATGAAGTACTCAAGTTAGCCTCAGATACTGATAATGAATCATGCTCTTATATAACCCTTCTAAGGAAAACATTTTTACTGAGCCTGGCCTCAGGTGCTAGAATATCAGAACTGTCGGCTTTCTCTAGAGAACCAAATCATAGTGATTTCCTCCTGTCAGGAGAAGTTCTACTTTCTCTGGACCTGAAATTCTTGGGAAAGAATGAAGACCCTCAGAACAGATGGTCTCCATGGAAGATTGTCCCTCTTCCACAGGACCCATCATTATGTCCAGTTATTACATTAAAGTCTTATCTTGACAGGACTTCTAATAAGTCTTCAGGTCCTCTTTTTATTACAGAGAAAGGTGGAACCATTTCCTTAAAAGGCACCAGACAACAAATTCTTTATTTTATTAAACAAGCTAATCCGGATTCAGTTCCTCAGGTACATGATATCCGAGCAGTAGCTACCTCAGTTAACTATTTTCATCATATGAACTTTGATGATCTCAAAAAGTATACGGGTTGGAAATCCCCGACAGTATTTAAATGCTACTATCTAAAGTCTTTAGAGGCGTATTCCCTTCCTTCTTGCCTCTTTTATCGGACTGGATTGCTTATCGGCCCACTCCTGTACTTGTACATAGTCCATTATTCATATAACTGTATATTCATTACCTTAGAAATAGCGCTAAAGGAACATATTTCACGGAGCGACACGGCCGAGCCCAGAAAACTATGTTGAATTTCTTGGTGATGGTATGAACTTGGCCATGTATGTTTGTTACACCAGTACTCCTGTTTTGGTTTTTGTTAATATTAGATCATTAAAATTTGATGATAAGGAAAAGTTTTATTTTTCCTTTTTATATTTATAAATGTTTTAGTCTTACTCTAGATCTCCCAAGCTGTTACTCTTTCACTGGGCGACACAGGACAATCCCAGAAAAGAGATTTTGACTAAGGAAAAATCTATTTCTGGGTGAAGGCCTGTGTCGCCCAGTGAACCCATCCCTCTCTTTCCTTTCACCACCCTTTAGCTGGCCCAAGCTTGGGTGCGTATTCAGGAATGTAGTTCTTGGCAGAAGAAGTGGGGACGAGCGGAGGGGGATTGTTGTAACGGCTCCTCTCTGGTGAGGGATTTTGAGAGAGGAGAGACTATTTGGCTGGAAGTCTGTGGTAGTGGCATCCACTCGCCCTGTTTTTATACCGACACCTGTAAAGGTGATCAACCCAGAGGTAGTAACTCTGGCATTTCCATATAGCTTTTTTTCTCTGGTATATTTAGCAATTACAGGCGGTCCCCGGGTTACAACGGGGGTTCCGTTCTTAAGACGCATCGTAACCCGAAAATCGTCGTAAGCCGGAACGACGTTCTTGAAAACATGTCCACAGGGAAAATTTCACTACTAATTTGCAATTTTTCTTAGGGCCGTATCTCTAAAATTATCACTAATTTACTTTTTTTCATGTGCAACACTGTGTATTCACAATTACTTTATATTTTCATTAAAATACAAGAGAGAGAGAGAGAGAGAGAGAGAGAGAGAGAGAGAGAGAGAGAGAGAGAGAGAGAGAGAGAGAAATAACTCCTTAGGTTTCAATAGATTGAAATGAACGTCTGTAGGCAACTTTTTCCCCCTCCCATAAATACATATATTTCTCCAGAGAAGAGAGAAAGAGAGGACTGTGCAATTATGTTTGTCTGTCTATCAATTCTTTTGCTGAGAGCGAGAGTGATAAAAGAAGAAATAGAAACACCAAATGTATGACAAGTATCTTGTGGAGAGAGAGAGAGAGAGAGAGAGAGAGAGATGAGAGAGAGAGAGAGAGAGAGAGTTGTCCTTACAGTATTTAAAAGAGAGTAATGGAATGATTATTGTATTTAAAATACTCAGATATGAATTTTGTACTTATAGTATTATTATTGGAAAATATTAATGAGAAAACTTATTACATACACGTCCATGAAAATGATCGCAATCACTCAGTAAAGAGAGAGAGAGGAGAGAGGAGAGTAGAGAGGAGAGAGAGAGAGAGAGAAGAAGAGAGAGAGAGATTTAACATAAAACAATTAAATTCCGTTGACCATTGTATGGCATTGTTAAGCTTGAGTGTCACTCGAGTTGAGGTGGGGAAATTGATACAGAAAAAGACAAAGGGAAGAATTTTCTTTTGAAATTAGTTATCGTACTATTACTACTTTTATTATTATTATTATTATTATTATTATTATTATTATTATTATTATTATTTGAAAATATAATAAACACGTGCATCTACCATAAAAAAGGGATATTGACGTAGGAAAAATCTATTTCTGGGTGATTGGCTCGTGTCGCCCTATGAAATATCCTTCAGATCATTATTTCTAGGTAAAATTAATCTAAAATTACCAGAGAAAAAATAAAATCAAGAAAATGTCAGTAAAACTGACTCGCTCACTCTATAAAAGAAGTGTCGGTATGGGAATAGAGGCGAGTGGGATCACTACCACGAGTCATTTACCATTTAGACCTTCCAACATAAAATCCCCACCAGAGAGAACTGATACTAAAGGGTGATGCGGCCGCTACTACTACTACTACCGACGCCACGGACAGCAGCGCCCCTAGCGGTCATCCTTAATCTATGAGCATCTTGTCTGTGGGTGGGTAAAAGGAAACAGGGTGGTTTCATAGGGCGACACGAGCCAATCACCCAGAAATAGATTTTTCCTACGTCAAAATCCTTTTCTGGGCTCAGCTCGTGTTGGCCTATGAAATAGTACCAGAGAAACAGACAAGATGGGAATAAGGACAAATGAAACCCAATAGTAAAAAAGGTAATATAAGTGAATCAGGGACATTACAGTATACAAACAAAAGTACTTAAAGCTAACTTATACTAAACAATGGCCATGTAAAGAAAGCAATCAATATAAAGTACTTAAAATTAACTATATTAGACATGGTGATACATAATAGTGTAATGGCAAAGACAATATAGAATGATTCACTTAATTAAGATATTTACAAAATATACAAACTCATTGTGTTCTACCCTAGCATAAAAATAAGGGTAGAAACACTGAAGTACATTATATGTACATAACGTGGATGTCCCTAGCAAAAAAATAAGGGACAAACCACCAATATGATTCTAGCGGCTAAGGCTAGAGTATCCCTAGTAGCATGGCAATAGGGTGAGGCATGTTGGACGAGGTAGGTAGAAAGGAGACCTGGATCTATACTACGACTACTGTGCAGTATCAGGAGAAACAATGTTTCCCGCTGCTTCTGCAGAAAATTTTAAAGATTCCAAGGACTTCAGGTAATGACGTTTAAAGACTGTCGGTGATTTCCATCCAGTATACTTTTTAAGATCCTCAAAGTTCATATGTTGGAAGTAATTAATTGAGGTGGCTACTCCTCTGATGTCATGTGCTTTTGGAAATGAATCAGGGTTGGCTTGTTTAATGAAGTAAAGGATCTGTTGTCTGATCCTTTCACTGATAAAGTGCCACCTTTTTCTCTCATAAAGAGAGAACCTGAGGATCTAGAGGATGTACGAGATAGAAAGGCTCTTAAAGTTGATACTGGGCAGAGAGAAGGATCTTGCGGAAGTGGATGACTTTCCAAGGAGCCCACCTTGCAAGGGGATCCTCATTTTTTGCTAAAAAGCTACGATCCGGGGAAAGTAGAACTTCTCCTGAGGGGAGAGATTCCACATGACCCGCATCTCTGGATAGAGCCGACAGTTCTGAAATTCTGGCTCCTGAAGCCAGACTTAACAAAAATAATGTCTTTCTAAGAAGCATCATGAGTGTGCAAGACGAGTTGTCAGTATCTGAGGCTAGTTTGAGGACATCATTTAAGAACCATGAAACTGCAGTAGGCCTTTGAGAGTCTGAGTCTAGCACAGGCTTTGGGAATAGACGTAAAGTAAGATTCTGTTAGGTCTATTTGGAAACCCAACTGAAAGATTTTCTTCAAAGCCGATTTATTAGTAGTAATAGTGCTAGCTGCTAAACCTTTTTCAAACAAGGACCTGAAAAAGGATATAGCTAAGTTAACTGTCATGGTTTGTAGTGTTTGATTCATTCAGGAAGGATGCTAATTTTTTAACAGCTGAGTCATATTGTCTAATAGTTGACTCTCTTTTGTCTGATTCTAGAAAGAGGATGTTTTGTGGATCAATGTTAGCATCTTTTTTAGCCGCAAACTTCATGAAGTCCATAAAGTTAGGGTCTGGAGAATTTCTGAGGAAGCGAACACAGTCCTCATTTGTACTGATTGCGACAACTTGGGATTGGGAATCCGTTGAGGTCGGAGACCCAATTCCAGAAGCAGAGGATACCAGTTGCTTTTTGGCCAGTCTGGAGCAATCAGAGCTACTAGTCCTTGAAAGTCCTCAGCTTGCTCAAGACTTTCAAAAGAAGATTCACTGGAGGAAATATATAGATTTTCCTCCATTGATTCCATCTAACGACAGGGCGTCCGTGGCATAGGCCAGAGGGTCCAGGTTGGGGGCCACATAGCAAGGGAGCTTGTGGTTCGCTTGTGAGGCGAAGAGATCTACTTGGAGGCCTGGAACTCTCCGGCATATCCACTGGAATGACCTGTCGTCTAGGGACCATTCTGATTCCAGAGGGACTGACCGGGACAGAGCGTCTGCTATCACATTTCTTACCCCTGCCAGGTGAGTGGCGGACAGATGCCATCTGTGCTTGTCTGCTAGCGCAAAGATGGCTATCATGACATGATTCACGTGTTTGGATTTGGACCCTCCTCTGTTGATGCAATGTACTACCACTGCACTGTCCAAAACTAGTCTTAGATGAGACTTCTTCGGGGGAAGGAGTCTCTTCAGGGTAAGAAATACCGCCATTGCTCAGGACGTTTATGTGGAGCTGGCGGAACTGAACTGACCAAGTCCCCTGAACTTGTTTGAATTGAGAATATCCCCCCCACCCGGACAAGGAGGCATCCGTGTGAATGGTTAACACTGGAAGGGGATATTGAAGGGGTACCAATTTGGCAAGATTCTTCACTTTTGTCCATGGCCGGAGCTGGTTGCGAAGGATCTGTGGAATTACTGACAACTTGTCCCGAGATTTGACGTTTGCTCTCGATCGCCAAACTCGATTATATCTTTCAGCCTTGCTTTCAGGAGGATGTCTGTCACTGAGGCAAACTGAAGAGAACCTAGGATTCTTTCCTGGTTTCTCCTTGATGTTTGTTTGCATTTGAGAAATTGCCTCACAGACTTGGCTATTTCTTTTCTTTTGACCACTGGAATTGACAGATTGTGGGAAGACAAATCCCATTGGATTCCTAGCCACTGAAAATGAGACTCCAGGAGTGAGTCTGGATTTCGATTGTTTATCTGGAACCCCAGATGTTCCAGAAATTGTACTACCTTCTTCGTGGCTTTGAGACATTCCTCGACCGTTGGTGCCCAGATCAACCAATCGTCGAGGTATGCTGCTACCATTATCCCTTGAGTTCTCAACTGTTGAACTACCACTTCTGCTATTTTCGTGAATACCCTGGGGGCTACATTCAGACCGAAGGGCATCACTTTGAATGAGAACTTCTGATTTCCTAGTTTGAAGCCTAGGAATGGACGGAAGTGTCTGGCTATAGGGATATGATAGTATGCGTCTGTAAGATCGATAGAGGTTGTGACGGCCCCACACAGGGAAGTAAGGTCCGTACCTGCGAGATGGTGAGCATTTTGAACTTGTCGCAACGAATGAAAGAGTTTAGCTTTTGACAAGTCTAAGATACCCTTCTTTTGTTGAGCCTTTCTTGCACGCTGAATAAGCGACCTTGAAATTGAAATTTTAGATGCTTGACTCTCGCAATAGCTCCTTTCTGAAGGAGTTCCTCCGCATAATCTGTCAACTCCTTTGATGGTACTTGATAGAATGATTTGATTGGAGGAGGATCTTTGATCCAACTCCAACACAATCCTTTGGACACGATGCTCTGTGCCCACTTGCTGAACCTCCACCTGTGACGGAAGAGGAACAGCCTCCCTCCTACCTGGGGAGACTCACTGTTGTTGAGCGGGGTTGACCTCCGCGCCCTCTGAAGTGCTTGCCTCTTGCAGCTCTTCCTGTGCCACGCTGGCGAAAGTGGGCCTCTCGCCCTGCTACCCCTAGAGAACTTGTTGAAGGTTGGGTAGGCCTGGCTTTCATACATTGAATTGAAGGCCGGCGAGACTGCAAAAGAGGTGGAAGGTTGACTTTGAGGAGACAACAGGCGAATAGGCTGTGTCTGCTTCGAGGTTGACGGCTGTCCCTGTTGTGTAACTGGGACGGCCTGAACGAAATGCTGTTGCTGCTGTTGTTTCTGGTAAGGTTGGAACCTTCTACCTGTCTTCTTTAGTTTTTACCAGCAGCAGGGGCGGTCTCTTGTTTCCTCTTGGAAGAGATCCCCCATCTGGCTCTAAGGCTCTGGTTTAAGCCTAGCAGCCTCATGGTGCACCTCATTCACAGAGGCCTCTGGGAAGAGGTCCGCACCCCACATGCTGGAAGCTAAGAGTCTATTAGGCTCATGCCTGATAGTTGCCTCCTGCAAGACATGCTTTCAGCAGTTCCTTCTGGCTAAGAAGAAGTCAAAAGCATCGGCTTTGAACCGTCTGGAGCTGGATTTAGCCAGTATCTTGAACAACGGTTCTGTAGCCTAGGACAGGGCAGCCATCTCCGTAATGATAAGGGAGTTAAGAGACCTCCCAAATCTTGTACGGGCATCAAACTCTGCCTGAATAAGGGTATCAGGCAGTAGTCTTGGAAGCTTCTTGCCAAACTGATCCATCGAGCCAGTCCTGGCTTCAGCTTACCTACTGAGAAAGTGGCAGGTAAGTTCTCCCACAATTCTCCGAAGGCCAGGAAGAGCGGAGATGTAGATTCCACCTCCCTCAACTGTGGCATGGGCTCGTCTTTAAGGACTGCCTGAAGAGTCGCTTCTACTACCTTAGTAGCGAACGGAAGAGAAGCCTCCTCCTCCGTACCGAAGATAGTAAAGGGACTCTTGAATGCCTGGAGTTTGGTGTTGGTACAGTCCCAATCCTCCAGGCAGTGAACCCATTCCCGCTGTGCATGATCCCTACTATATAGCACAGTCTCTCGGGAGATCTTATCCTCTCTATTGAGAGCAGTGACGGTCAGCCTAGCATATCCCATGAAAGGCTGAGTCAGTCCGGGAGGGTAGAACTCGAAGTCCTCAATCCTTCGAGTTCCACACTCCGGGATAGAAATCATGCCGTCCTTGCCAAGGGGGCATAAAGCGGCCACTCTCCATGGGTTATCCATAGAGAAGGCTGGTAGGGATTCATAAGGAGGTAACTGTAAGAGACCAGTACCTGCTACAGGGGAGCTTGGCTGAGGGGCCTGGTTGAGGCCAGCAAAGCGGTCATCGTGCTCTCTAACTCGGTTAGAGAGGTCTTGGATAGACTGACCGGACTGGTTAATAGTGTTTGACAGCTGTGCAAACATCTGCTCAAACTTGGAGCCAAGAGAGCCAACCATCTCTCCACACTTGCATCTCACTACTGCTGAGAAAGTGGTGGGATCAAAAGAGCTCGGTCCCGCCACCCCAACAGGAGTTACCGGAGTAGATCCGGTAGATGCCGGAGAAGGCGTTGGCTCGGCCGGAGCGCGAGCCTTCTCCTTAGAAGCCTTGCTTCTAGAGCTCTTAGAATAGGAAGAGCTAGGCTTTGCTTTCACCGCGTCTGCGTAGGAAGTCGTAGACTTCCTAGCTGAAGAAGACGATGACTTCTTAGAAGTCGTCTTATGTAAGGTCTTCTGTTCTCTCTGTCCCTTCACCTTCGGGGGTACGAGAGAGCGGGAGAGAGCGGAGCGGGATCTCAGATCCCGTGAAGCCTTGGAAGGAAGAGGAAGAAGGAACAGGAGAAGAAGATTCAGGAGCACCCAAGGAAAGACCTTGGGCGCCCGACACACTTACCTCAACCAACAAATCCTCTGCCCCTACCGCCATAGGCTCGATATTCAGGTCCAGGTTGGCCACATCTGGGACCGGCTCCTGCGTAGAGACGGACCCGAACGCCTGCTGCATCTCCTGCGGAATAGAGTCTATGAGTGGGGCCGCCGAGATGGGGTCCACATACCCCGTCGCCTTGCCTCCAGGGAAGATCTGGACAGCCAGCTTCTTATCGAGCATATAAGGCTGGCCCTTGGCGGCGTTCTTCCCGAAGCCGCCCACCCAAGCCTTCAGGGTTGCCAGGGCGACTTCCTTCACGGCGGCAGCCTGGAAGAGAAGGCGATATGAAGCTTCTAGCGGCGGAGATACGGTTTAAAGAAGCTTAAAACTAAGGGTTAGTGGATAATAAGACGAAGAAATGTCCAGGAGTAAACTTACCCCACCCAAAAGCTGACTCAGGAGGTCATAGCAGATGGTGCAAGCCTCCGGGTGCCAAACGATCAGTCCGTTGTGGTTGGTGGCACACGGGGCGTGGGTCCTACACTCTTCATGGGCGCAGGGGTCGTACAACGTCGCGTTGCAACCTGGGACCTGGCAGTTGGTAGCCTGTAAGTGGAGAGATACATGAGTATCAGGTGCACACTTACAGCCTAACAAATACTCCGCTGCATGCCGGAGCATGTAAGTTAGATTAAACCAGAGCCCCGCCGTAATACGTGTGGTTAACTAGGCGGTTGGAGGTGGTCTGAGGCTACGCCGGAGACAGGAAAAAGATTCCAACCAGGAGTGGTGAGGAGCCATGAAACCACGACGGAGATAGTACATAAAATAAATTAAAACTAAAAGTCACTGTAATAGTAAGGGTATATCCGTATATAATGAGGTATAAAACTTTCCGTCTACTAGAGGGAGTGCCCGGGTAAGGAGCGAGCTCTCCTCCGGTAGCGAAAAACAGGATATAGTAGGCAAGCAACAGACCACTAGTAATTCCCACCCCGCCCACTGGCGGAGCCAAAGCGGACTTATAACGAAGGAGCCCCCGGGCTTTCAGCGGAGGCTCCGTCCGTTAAGGTAACGGGAAGGGTGGGATGGGGGGAAATGGGGGGGCGGGGGGGGGGGGGGGTTCCCGGCGTACACACGGCGGAAGAGAGAGAGAGAGGGGGGGTGGCCTCCTCCTCCTCCTCCTCCTCCTCCTCCTCCGTCGCTACTACTACCCGCTCGGTAACCGGTACCCGAGACAAGTGGTCGCTCCAGGCCTCCTCGGAGAGAGAGGGAGGTAGGCTACGGTGGTTGACGTGACAACCAAGGAGATCCACCAGACCCCTCCCTATCACTTGGTAGGGAGGGAAGGGGAAGGGTAAGGTGCTAAGGGACACGTGATCGCAGGTGGCCTAAGCCGCGATAGCAACACAACCACAGAGGGGCCACGTGAACCAGACTGTACCAACACATGGCACAAAGCACCTAGGCTAGCCTAACACCCTAAATAACACTGATAATACATCGTAAAGGAGGAAAGCACTTTTAGTAAAAGAAAAAGAAAAAGCCCAGGCCCAGGAGGCGAACTGATCCGAAGAACTACTCGGAGCCAGCGGTAGCCGATGAAGAGCAAGAGCTGGGATGCTGGGCCAGAAAACACAGTATAGCCCTAAATACCAAACTAAGAGAAATGGTAAAAAGGGCTGTGTCCTAGCTATAAAAACGATGTAATAATACGATGAACGTAAACATATAAAAAGCCCATAAAAAAAAAAAAAAGGGGGCCAAATAAGATGTCCCAGTATGGGAGACCGGGGAAATCTTAAAACACGAGGCGGCACACGGCTGCCACGAGTCAACCGGGAGAGACCGTATATGACCTATAAAAAGGAAAATACTGGTCCCTGGAAGATTGAATTACCAGGAAATACTACTTATGAGGCACTTAACTTAGCCGAAGCAATTGCAGCTCGTTCCATCGTAATGGTTGGTAATAATCCGTGAAAAAATAATACAAGGGAAAAATGCACCTAGCGCTGGAAAGCTAAAGATTAAGGATGACCGCTAGGGGCGCTGCTGTCCGTGGCGTCGGTAGTAGTAGTAGTAGCGGCACCGCATCACCCTTTAGTATCAGCTCTCTCTGGTGGGGATTTTATGTTGGAAGATCTAAAGGTAAATGACTCTGGTAGTGGATCCCACTCGCCCCTATTCCCATACCGACACTTCTTTTTATAGAGTGAGCGAGTCAGTTTTTACTGACATTTTTCTTGATTTATTTATTCTCTGGTAAATTTAGAATATTTTGACCTAGAAATAATGATCTGAAGGATATTTCATAGGCTGACACGAGCTGAGCCCAGAAATTCTCTCATTTCAGTAAGAAAGAGGAATTATCCTTACAAGTGAAATGGAAAGGTCATTTTCATCTCTTTAAAATACGACCATTATGAATTTTGTAAATAAAATTTTTTTTTTTTTTTTTTTTTTTTTGCTCTAGACAGTCCTCCAATTCGACTGGGTGGTATTTATAGTGTGGGGTTCTGGGTTGCATCCTGCCTCCTTAGGAGTCCATCACTTTTCTTACTATGTGTGCCGTTTCTAGGATCACATCTTCTGCATGAGGCCCAGAGCTACTTCAGCCTCTAGTTTTTCTAGATTCCTTTTCAGGGATCTTGGGATCGTGGCCTAGTGCTCTATGATTATGGTACGATTTCCACTGGCATATCCCATATCCTTCTTATTTCTATTTTCAGATATTGATACTTATCCATTTTTTCCCTCTCTTTCTCTTCAACTCTGGTTGTCCCATGGTATTGCGACATCAATGAGTGATACTTTCTTCTTGACTTTGTCAATCAACGTCACGTCTGGTCTGTTTGCATGTATCACCCTATCCGTCCTGATACCATAGTCCCAGAGGATCTTTGCGTGATCGTTTTCTATCACTCCTCAGGTTGGTGCTTGTACCACTTATTACTGCAAGGTAGCTGATGTTTCTTGCACAGGCTCCAGTGGAGGGCTTTGCCACTGAATCATGCCTCTTTTTGTACTGGTTCTGTGCAAGTGCCAGGCATTCGCTTGCTATGTGGTTTATGGTTTCATTTTTCGTATTGCACTTCCTACATATGGGAGAGATGTTATTTCCATCTATCGTTCTTTGAACATATCTGGTTCTTAGGGCCTGATCTTGTGCCGCTGTTATCATTCCTTCAGTTTCCTTCTTTAGCTCTCCCCTCTGTAGCCATTGCCATGTGTCATCGCTGGCTAGTTCTTTAGTCTGTCTCATGTATTGTCCGTGCATTGGTTTGTTGTGCCAGTCCTCTGTTCTGTCTGTCATTCTCCTGTCTCTGTATATTTCTGGGTCTTCGTCTACTTTTATTAGTCCTTCTTCCATGCACTCTTTAGCCACTCGTCTTCACTGGTTTTCAGATATTGCCCCAGTGCTCTGTTTTCGATGTTGACGCAGTCCTCTATACTTAGTAGTCCTCTCCCTCCTTCCTTTCGTGTATGTAGTCTGTCCGATTTGCTCTTGGGTGTAGTGCTTTGTGCATTGTCCATATGTTTTCCTGGTTTTCTGATCTATGCTGCAGAGTTCTGCCTTCGTCCATTCCACTATTCCTGCGCTGTATCTGATTACTGGCACTGCCCATGTGTCTATGGCTTTATCATATTTCCGGCGTTGAGTTTTGACTTGAGTATCGCCTTGAGGTCTCTGCATATATTCTTTCCTGATGTGTCCATTCATCTCTTGGTGTTTTATATCCCCCTCCTTCCACTTATTTTCCCAGGTATTTGTAATCCTGTCTCATCTATGTGTTTGATGTTGCTCCCATCTGGTAGCTTTATCCCTTCAGTTCTCGTTACTTTGCCTTTTTGTAAGTTGACTAAGGCGCATTTTTCTATTCCAAACTCCATCCTGATGTCCCCAGATACAATCCTTACAGTCATTTGGAATTAGGGTATCTATTTCCTTGATGCTCTTACCATACAGCTTGATGTCGTCCCATGAACATCAGATGGTTGATTCTGTTGCCTCTTTCTTGAGTTGGTACCCGGCATCCATCTTCTGTAGTATTTTTGTCATGGGAAATCAAGGCTACTACGAAGAGTAGTGGGGACTATTATTATTATTATTATTGTTATTATTATTATTATTATTATTATTAATAACTGAAATTATCAATAAACATTTACATACTAGTACCATAAAAATTCTTTTATCTCGGTAAAAGAGAGAGAGAGAGAGAGTGTTTATCTCTCTCTGTTTATAACGCTTCCAGCGAAAGAGAGGGAGGGAGTTACCACTATGTATGACACATTATTATCTTGTGTGGCAAAAGAGAGAGAGAGATGAGAGAGAGGAGAGAGAGAGAGAGAGAGAGAGAGAGAGAGAGGGGGGGGGGGGAATGTCAGGACCACGTGATTGCAACACTGCAGCTCTCCCCCAGCTCTTCCCCCTCATGGCTGTCACAGAACTTGATATATAGCTGACAGTTTTAGTACCTGCATCTCGAGAAAAGGTTACTGGAAGTTACTTCAAGAAGACTGGGATTTCCTTCATTCTTCCATAATTTTTTAAATATAAGCTAACATCTTACTAATTCACTATATATATTTAATGAATTGATATTATTGCTGTATAAATTAATATTAATATTTGAAAGTAGTAAATCATTTATTTATCATACTAAAAAACATACATCTTTGTAGTATAGAGAGAGAGAGAGAGATAATTATAGTGATTATTTTCGTTGGAAAATACAAAGAGAGAGAGAGAGAGAGAGAGAGAGAGAGAGAGAGAGAGAGAGAGAGAGAGAGAAACTGTGCTAAACTATAAAGGATTCTTATCTTATCATAGTATGTGTTTTTTAAAAGCGTCGTAAACTCGGAGCGTCGGAAGCGTCAGCGTCGTAACCACGGAACAAGCGTCGTAACCCAGGGCGGATTTTTCAATGAATATTTAAGAAAAAGCGTCGTAACCTCGGAACGTTGTAAGCCGGACCCGTCGTAACCCGGGGACCGCCTGTATTTATACCTTGAGATGAGTGTTATAAGGTACTTTCACTGGGCAACACAGGCCTTCACCCAGAAATAGATTTTTCCTTTGTCAAAATCCCTTTTTTTGACTAAATGCACTTTTTGTGATAAACATTTTTAGAGTTTGTTGTGAGTGTGTGTGTGTTTTAACTATGAAAACAGCCAGTTCTAAGCATTTTTAGAGTGGTTTCAAGTATTTGCACGTTTTAGCTATTTGCAGGTGGTCTGGTACCCATTCCCGGCAAATACGAGGGGGTTTACTGTAGTTTATTGATCTATAAACAGTTTTTAAGGCTCCTTTAGCAAAGTTCCCCTTGGTTCCATTGAAGAAAAATGCAGATGAGCTGTGTAAATATTCGTCTTAAGCAGGAACACTTCATAAGTCAAATCGTTGTTTAAAAGACATAGAATATATGAGGTCATGTCTCATAGATACAAATTTTGTTTTTCGGGGATTATCCACTTCCTAACCATGCTTAATGATACCTAAGGATATCCCTAGTAAGGGGCTTCCCCCATTAGTGGTGTACTTAACTTGAAAAAAAACATACTTCTTTCAAGATTAATCAATTTCTCAGCCAGCATTTGGTTGCTATTGGTATTAGAGAGTAAAATGTGAGGTTTCTATGAGTGAAACAGAATTTATTATATTGTTTGTGATGTGGCTTTTTAAGGGATGAAGTTTGTTCCCCAAATTTTATTTTCTTCTTCTGATATTACCATTAAATATTATGATATATTTACATATTTTGTTTCTTTTTAGCAAACATGGCCTTGTAGTATCAGGTGAAAACATTTTATACTTAGCTGGAGGAGAGTTTCCTGATGGCACAGTGACTCGGTGTTTATGGCGCTATGAGCCAGTTCTGGATGAGTGGCATGATTTAGCTCCCATGTCGAAACCTAGGAGTGAATTGGGTAGGTTGATGTTTGATGGTTTTTCATCTTTTATGTGTCAGTCTTTTTGATTGGTTTTAAAATGACGTACTTTTGATTTCAGTAAGAAAATTTTACTATATTTTCTTTAATTTGTATAGATATAATTCTTCTTGAATCCTTGCTGAGTTTACCGTATGAAGGTTTATTCTTTAATGAATGTGAGGAGAGAACTTGTATTTTAATAGAAGGAGTGACTAATTACAAAAAATCCCAAATCCTTTTCAAGTAATGGCAACTATTTTTATTTACTGTACACATACACAAAATTACTTATCATTTTTACTACTCTACTCACTGCCAAGTTACATTGAATGTAATTACTTTGTTAGGCATGCTACCATTGAATGGGTTCTGATATTTTTTCTCTGTAGCAAACATCTTGTGTGAACTGTGAATTAAGAACCCATTATATTGTGCTTCTGTGGGCATTTGATGTAGTAATGCCTGCAATATTTAAATTATGCTCTATCATATTTTCCATCTTAGCTCTACCATTTGATGAATTTTACAATTAAATTGATTGATGTAGGGTTCAGTGTCTGTCCTCAGTAATAGCAGTTCTCTGGTATCATAGCAATATTTTACTAGAAATAGTGCTAAAGAGGACACATTTCACTGGGCGACACGGCTTCCTCGCCCAGAAATAGATTTTTCCTACGTCAAAATCCCTTTTATACTACTATGAATCTACCAGCCAAAAGGTGAATTTGATTTCTTCCTTTGGTTGCTGTTGGTCATTGTAAATGGCTATATACAAGTCGCATAAAAGCAAAGCAAATAATTACTGGGGTTGTAGCGAACAAGAGTACTTTAAGAATACATTTTCAATACTTAAATGTTAATATAAATGTTTTCAAGTATAGTATGGTATAAATAAAGTAACTGGTAAAAATATTTGTAGGAGTTGCAGTACTCGATGGCTATGTTTATGCAGTTGGAGGGTGGGATGGATCCCATCGACTAACAGCTGTAGAACGGTATGATCCTAGGACAAATTCTTGGAGTGAGGTTGCATCCATGAAATTAGCACTCACTTCTCCTGCAGTTGCTGCTTGCCAAGGAAAACTGTATGTATGTGGAGGTGCTATATTGGAAGATGGCGATGGCATTGACCTAACACAGGTACTACTATTTAAAAACTTTCATTTTAATGCCTGTCTACATATGGATATTGCTTATGCATTATTTAAAAATTTGCATTTTAGTGACTTTTTACGTATAGATATTGGTTATGCATATTGTATTAATTTTTTGTTTTGCTGTTTTAGTATTATTTGGGTAAGGCAGTGGTGCATATGTACCAAGATATAGAAAATGTCAATAGCAAATGCTGTAAATATTATTGGGCTTAGTATAGAAGTGACATATTGTAGTGCATTTGTATGTTGGGAATATGAGTAAATTTTAGATTATTGCAGTGTGTTATGTATGATGAGTTGTTGTATAGTACTATTTAGATATTTTTTGTGGAAAGACTTTGATAAAATTTTGTCAATATATCTGTGATGATTTTATTTTATTCTTTTTGAGATTTATTCTTATGGTTGTAATTTAGTGATGGGCAAAATTAATGTGTCAGTTCGTCAATTCATACTTGTGTTTAATTTTCTGTGAGTTTGCCATCTTCTGTCGAACTTTAGTGTAATTCACTGTAGGATTTAATTTTCTATTGTTTAAATTAAGTTTTCCTTTACAGATGTACGACCCTCATACAGATACTTGGGAACAGCTGCCACCTATGATCATTCCACGTAGTGGTTCAGCTGCAGCAGTCCTACACGGACTCATCTACATCATAGGTAGGAAGTTTGACAGATTGCTTTGTCTGTGAAATACAGTTGAGTAATATATTGTGTTCTGCACAAATATACCCTTACAGTAGCAAGTCCTTCCTCTTTCTAGTGAGGAGATAGAGGAATGACAAAAAAGTCTGGTGGCTATCATGGTTTGTTATCTGAATAGATCCAGATCTTTAACTTCTACTTATGCAGTGACCCTTTACATTGTATATTATCCCAGAAGTCTGACTGTTTTGGGAAGTGAGATCAGGGGTGCTGAACCTTTAGTCGGTTCAAGACTTTCTTTTCTCCCACCAGAAGTGAGTCTATCCTTATATTAAGACCCAGGTTCCGCGTTTGAGCAAATTACAAATTTTTAATCAGTTTGTATATTTCATAGCTAACAAAACTGCGACCTTAACATAGACTGCCTACCTCTTGTCTTTGTTATTCCGGGGGTGGAAGAAACTAAAAAAAAAAATGTGTCACAAAGTGAGAAGAGGTCGCGGTTGCCTCATCGTTCATCTTGATGGCTGATCCCCGATACCACCAATTCCTTGCATCATAATTTTAATTTTTTTTACCAGTTTCCAGCTGGCGCTAGAAGATTTATCTTAACGTTAAGACTGAAGGTCTCTTAGCTATGAAAAATTTATTTTTGTATAGTCTAACCTCTTAAATCTGGAAACCTTGGGACCAGGCCACTGCCAGACCACAGAAAATCCCAGAATATAGAATACGTACATCCCTAAAGAATTAAACCCCTTGGTAAACGTAGTCTTGCAAGGTAATTCCACTTACAAATAACCTAGTTTCCAACTTAATCTTTGCTAAGTTCTGATGATGGTTTTTATAATTTATCGCTCACATATTTCAACTTCATAATTTTATAACTTTATACTGTATATTTCTTTAAAATAATACTTTTAACACATTTAGCCTACATTCCCGAGTTAGCCTAATTGTAAGTCAACTACAGTACTAACTTCTCAGAATCTGCACATTATTATCGGTGACCTTCATATCCTAAATCTCTTATCTTCATAATTATCTCTATTGGTTTCTTTGTCATTTATTTTGATTGTAGAGGGTAGTGAGATAAAAAAGATAATTACAGTGGGGCCTCGCTTAGTCACGGATCAGCAATCACGGATTCAGTTAATCACGGGTTTTTCCTTGGACCACTTCTCAGTCTATATATCGCTGGTATGAATCACTCCGGGTTGTCGGTGGTAGGCTAAGCCTTGTCCGGTTCCGATAACCAACAAATGCATGAACAGATTCACATTATGATATTAACTGACAATAAAGGTAATAAAACCATTCTCACATTATATATTATTGGCATATCTTCATAATATATAGCCTATTCATGGAATAATTCCACGTCATTAACATCAACTTGTAGTTGAGCGGCCAGCAGAAATGTAAACATTGAGTTATACTTCACAGCACCTTTGTTATTCTTATCCTTTTAGAAATGTTAATAGTAATAGTGTAATTACGTAGTAATAACATTTAGGAAACATAAATTTTTCAATTCGAACTTCATTATTGTTTTGGTATAACGTAATCAACTTCTCTGAACACTGCAGTCATACAACGGTAATTGTCATAGATTATCGTATGTTGTTTGCAATCGGCGACGAAGCGTAAACGTAATAAAACCATTTTTACCTTATATATTTTTGTCATATATTCATAATAAAATGCAAATCTTATATATTATTGGCATATCTTCATAATAAAAAGCCTCTTCAAGGAATAATTCCTTGGGGAATCCATTTTTTCAAAAAGACAAAAATACACCTTACATGTTTACAGTATACAATGAACAATGATTACTTTATTTTGATGTGATTACATTAATATTACAGTATGGTACTCTAAGCAGTACAGTAACTATTTTTTATCATAAATGTATATTCATTCACGAAAAATGTATATTCATTCACGAAAAAAATACATATGACCACCATGACGTCACCGTTCTACAAAGTACTGATGTATTTTTATGTAAGTATCCTCTAAACTCTGTCATAAATCACCACTTTACTTACTTTTTTTGTGAAGCCCAAATGCTACGTATATTCCGGAAAATTAACGAAATCACGAATTTTATCATAGAGCAAGATTCACTAATTACTGTTTTCTTCTTCTTTTCATGACTAAATGCATTTTTAGGATAAACTCATTTACAAATTTTCAAATACTATGAATGTAAATAGCAAAATCTCTTCTCTCTCTCTTTCTCTCCTCTCTCTCTCTCTCTCTCTCTCTCTCTCGGATCTCTCTCTCTCTCTCTCTCTCTCTCTCTCCTCTCTCTCTCTCTCTCATCACTTACAGAAAAAAAACTATAATACTGATCTATATTATCTAATAAAAGAACAAAGATGGTCCCCAAAAGGAAAAATAAAAATATGTGTTGCCATATTTTTATTCTTTCTGTGATTTACGAAACTGTCCTTCAATACAACTTTTATAGTTGACTCGATGATTATCACATATTATAACAGTATACAAGAGAATATCTTATCTCTATCCATGTTTCATTTCTTATCATCATAAAATATTTAAAATACAAATTTCATTGCTATTCTCGAGTTAAAGATAGTCAACAGTACTCAGTAATCAAGCTAAGTCCCAAGCTGTCTCTCAAGCTATTCAAGTTACTCTCATCACAAGCTGCTCTCTCTCTCTCTCTCTCTCTCTCTCTCTCCTCTCTCTCTCTCTCTCGTCTCTCTCTCTCTCTCTCAATGAAATATGAATTACAGTATCATAATAATATCATAAACTATTATGTACAAAGTTAATAATAATAATTATTCCATTAATCAATTCGTTTCTTTTAGCAACTAAATTGTTTTCCAAAATAATTCTTTCAGTAATAAACGTCAATCAGCTGATTCAAAACGTAAACAAAAGACAAAACTAGATTTTTATTGCTGTATTTTGCTGTTTACACATTAATATTATAGTTGGGTGCTGTAATCATTACAGTAAATCATGTTTTTTATCATAAATATGTTCATTCACGAAATAGATATACTATGTACTTTTAGTTTGGTGCAGCAGCCAAATCATGAAAATAAAAAGGAATTGTTAGGTAATTATACTTTTGTTTGCGAAAGAATAACTTTGAAACTGTCTTGAATTTAGTTTAAGGTGATAGTTGAAGAAATATTTGGTGCTTGAACTAAAGTAGGCAGTTATAAACACTGAAATAGTGGTCTTGGGTGGGTTAATTATTAAAGTAGGCAGTTTAAAGCAATTTTCAGGGGGGGTACCAGGATAACACAGGTATTTACTTATCACGGGGGGTTCTGGGCCCTATCCCCCATGATTAACGAGGCCCTACTGTAATATATTTTGGTGATCACAGTGCATTTGAATGTTGCCTTCGAAATGTAAACAAAGCACACCATGTCACTGCTATCTATTGAGGAAAGTGAACACTAAACTATTCGATAATGAGATATTTTCTAGTGTAGATAAAGATTTATGCTTGCGCTTCTTACCTTTAGCATCATCTGATCTCATGGGCGGCATATCGAATGGGTAAATATAGTTACATAAAAGAAATTATAAAAAATGTATCACCAATGTCTTTCAAGCGCACACACACAGTATAGAATTTGTGCTTTGTCAAATGTCTCATTGTCTTGATTAGAAGTTTTGACTTGGTAGAGCCTTCTCAAGTAGAATATTTGAAAAAATATATTCATTTAAAGTTAATATAAAAAACATATTGGACTTCACATATGTTCATTACTAACAACTACATATTTTTGTAAAAGCAAAGGTGATATGGCATAATTTTTGCTGACTTGAAGTTGTAAACAATACGTGGTGCCACTGGTGGCACCAAATCAAGCCGAACTACAGGAGTTCCCGGACCACAGAATGCTGGTTTTAAGAGGTTCAACTGTAATAAAATGAGGTTTTATATATATTAAGTAATTACATGGCAAATAGTTTCTAAGTACCAGCATCTAAAATTGTAAAATAGCTGTAACGATTTTCTTGTTTTGGTGTAGATAACTAGCCCCTCCCACTTTTGGGGAAGAAGGTAAACAACCCAGCAGAGTTCAATTTATATTTATGTGGATTCCATGAGAGGGGAGGAGGGTGGGCTCTCATTCTGTAATTACTTAGTAAGTATATATAAAACTATATAAAACCTTATTGCAGTGTCTTACCAAACAATTATATAGCTGTGGTGGTGCCACCATCACTGATGAAGGTGACAGGGTCTCCCCTCGAGGGAGAAACAGGTACAACAGACCAGGTGTAGACATTCATTCTCTGCCGGCTTCTGGTGAACATAGGTGGTCTGTTTCAGACCTTTCTTCATCGTTTTGGATGGTTATTTCCTACCATATTTGGTGAAGTACTCAACTTCGTGTTTTGTTGAATTATGACTAATTAGCTAGTTAGCTTTTCTTCAAATTTTTGTGGCATTATATACCATCATGTCTGACTCAAGTCTGTCAGGAGTTAGGTTCTGTGCTGGAGGGTGGAGGACTAAGTTAGTTAAGTAAATGTATGATTTGCACTCCAAGAGCATTTAATGTAGGAGTCTATGTGTGAGGAATGTAGGGATTGGAGTGAATAGCAATGGAAAGTTTTTGTCTCTCACTCCGATAAGGTTGTCATGTATAGGAAGAGGAAGGCAGCTCTTAGAGCTGAGAATAAAGCTAGTTTAGCTTCCTCTGCTTCTCCTGTTGAAGCGCCTGTTCCTATTTCTTCCCCTCCTTATACTTTGACTCCGATCTTCAGTCCTCTTTCTCCTGCTCCTTTAACTCCATTACCAGCTTCCCATGGAGTTTCTTTTGATATCATAGCCAGCCTCTCTTATATCATAGCCAGCCTCGAATCTTGGTTTGAGAAAAAGTTAGATTTGTTAGCTAACATGGTGATGCAATTATGGTTATCTGTGAAATCTTTCATTGAAAAGGCTAATGGTGATGTGAGAAGTGTTAGTGTAGTCCAGTCTGAGGGGGTGGCTTTTTGTCCTGCCAGTTCTCCTAAACAAAGGTCCCTGCACCTCAGGGAGAAGATATACCACAGGTCCAACGGAGACTGGTGGGGATTGTCCACAAACAGTCACTTCCTCTGTCAATCCTGCAATTCCCCAGCAGGAGTCAACTAAACGCCTTTGGAAAGGCGTTTCATTTGGTGCTACGTTATCTATGGATTCAAGTGATTCTTTGCATGTAGGACGTCGTAATTGGCAGAATTCTTCAGCTTCATGGCATTTGAAGACACCAGGGAAGTGGATAATAGTCCACACCTGTTTTGCAGTGTCACTACACGGACTTTTCAGACTCGCTTGAATAGTATCGTGTGTTGACTTTGTTGAAGCGTTCGACTCACCTGCAGACAACGAGTGCTGCTTCGACTTCTCGTTTGGAGCTTTCTTCAACAGGTGTGCAAAGCTTTAGTGTCGAATATGTCGACTTCAACACTTACGACTCCAGCTGTTTCTGCTTCTACTCAAGATGATTCAAATTAGGCCTCTCTTTATTGTCAGTTGGAGGAGTTAATGAGTTTGATGAAAGGAAATCAGCAAGGTCCCAAGTCAAGTGTGCGGAACCTTCTCTTTCTCCTGTTTCATCGTATGATGAAGAATAAGACGCCGAGTCTATCCCGCCTTTGGCTTATTTGAGTCTGCTGCGCTACCTCTTTCCCAGATTGCTTTGTCGCAGCAGCTCCCAGGTCTCCTGCTTCGATTTTCCTGATGAGAAGGAAACAGTTGGATCCCCTCCTTGCAAAGCTAGTACTTTCTAAGGCTTCTAAGAGATCTCTTCGTGATGTTGAGGATTGGTTAGCAACCAAGAGGGTGTTAGGGAAAACTTCATTAAGAAGAGGTACAGATTCTATGTCACTGGAGAAGCTCCTTCTATGGGAGTAGTATCTGTCTCCTCCCAGGGGGACTTCTCTGGTTTGGTTAGATGCTAACCACAGGTCAGCGTTTTCAGTGGCCAAAGTTTACTTTTCGTCTCCTGAGGTTGACCACTTGGTTCAGAATATTTTCAAGGTCCTGGAGATAATGAGCTTTCTTGACTGGATGATGGGAGCGCTTGCTACGAAGATGGAGGACTGCTCTGCTCTTACATAGGACGTAGCTTCAGATTGGCTTGGTGTCCTGTTGTGCACAGACAAGTCGATTCAGGATAGCTCTGATAAGCTTGCCTCTCTTTTCCACTTTTGGCACTTTGAAGAAAAGATAGCTCAACAAGAACCACCTTTTCAACGTGGAAACAGTGAAGGAGATTCTCTCTGCTCTGGAGAAGAAATCAACTAATGACCAGCTAGCACAGCTAACTAAATGTGCAAAGTCCACATGTGTAACTTTTGCTAAGTCTGGCTCACCTTTACAGCAGCAACTCTTTCAAGGAGGTAATTCCAAACCTTTTGTTAGACCTTGGTCGAATTTGCGAGCCCTGACCAAGACCAACAAAACCCGCTTCCTAAGCAACTTCCAAGTGATCCTACTGGCTTTCATGTTCCAGTAGGTCCCAGATTTAGCCTCTTTTGGAAGGAGTGGAGTCGCATAGGGGCAGACTCATGGGCGATCCAGGTTCATCGTTTTGGTTACTCCGTTCCTCTCAAAGACCCTCCACCTCTCCAATGTTCCTTCGCATTGTCCTGGCTCTAGCTCAAGAGGTAGAAGCTGTTATTCAGAAGGCGACAGTGGAGGAGGTGTTCGACAGATCATCTCCAGGGTTTTATAACTGTCCCTAAGTCATCAGGGGCTGGAGGGCCATATTGGATGTAAGCGCTCTGAACTTGTTCAACTTGGAAACGACTCACTCGGTGCTAGCATCTCTTCGCCAGGGGGATTTGATTGTCTCCCAGGACATACAGGATGCATATTTCCACATACCAATTCATCAGGATAAAGAAAATATCTTCGGTTTGTTTTCATGGGCAGGACTTTCCAGTTTTGAGTGCTTTGTTTCGGTCTCTTGACTGCCCCGCTAGTATTTACGTGAGTGCTGGCACCTCTAGAGAAGTGGCTACATCTTCTAGGCATCAAAGTGTCACTTTACCTGGACAACTGGCTTCTCCACTCCTCTTCGGAAAGCCAGTGCATGAAGGATCTCAAGATGACACTTTTGTTAACTCATTCGTAAGGGATTCTTGTCAACAAGGAGAAATCGCAACTGATTCTGACTCAGAGCTTCCTCTGTTTGGGGATGACTCTGAATTCTCTTGTTTTTCGGGCTTTTCTCTCCCCGAAGAGAATCCAGTCTTGTCTCCAGGTGGTACAAGAATTCTTGGACTGCAAGTGCTGCTCACACTTCAGTGGACGAGTCTGCTAGATGCACTAGCTTTGGTGGAACAGTTGGTCAGAATCAGGAGACCACACATGCATCCCCTTCAATTCTTCCTGAAGATGTCGTGCAGGAAGTCCCAACCAGACTCGACAGTATTCAACATCATGGATGAAATCAAGGAGGACCTAGCATAGTGGCTTTCAAAACCAAGACTTTTAGTGGGCCTCTCTCTTCATCCACTCCATCCAACCCTTCAGTTCTACTCAAAGTCGCATCCGACGTAGGTTGGGGAGCCCTTTTGGGAGAGAAGAAAACGTCAGGGAAGTGGTCAGAGTCTCAGCGATCTCTTCACATAAATGTGAAGGAATTATCAGCAGTTCACCTGAGGCTTCAAGCATTCATTCACCTCTTGTCAGGATGGGTGGAGGCAGTCCATGCAGACAATTCCACCATGTTGTCCTACATCCGGAAACAAGGGAGAACACATTCATTCACCCTTTACAATACGGCAAAAGATCTGTTTCTCGGGGCAGAAAGGATTAAGTCTCCCTGCTCCCTTGTTTCGTCCAAGGGAAAGTGAATGTGATGGCAGACGAATTAAGTCGAGGTCACCAAGTCCTACCGTCAGAGTGGACCTCGCTCAGACCTTTGAAAACTGGGGAAGGCCAGCAGTAGATCTGTTCGCCAGTACCAAGAATAGCCGTCTTCCACTTTTCTGCTCTCCAGTCCTGGACCCTCTAGCATGGTCCGTCGACTCAATGTTGCTGGATTGGTTGGGACTAGATGCTTATGCCTTTCCCCCATTCGGCCTGATAAGACAGGTGTTGAACAAAGTTGGAGACTTGGGAGCATTATGTCTGGATTTCCCACCAGTTTTTTATTGGTTTGGGTTGTGGCAAATTTTACAGCATTGTGGTCCTATTCTGGTGTATGCCCAGGGCAAGAGCATCTTCAACTTTGCGAGCCATGGGTGTACCTCCCTCGCTACCAAGTTTCCCACTTGTGTAGGAGCGACCTGGGGTTATGGAGCCACGCTCTCTACAGGACAAGTGGAGCACCAAGCAGTGGCAGTACTTAAATGCTGTGCTCCCTTGCCAGTTAAAGAAACAACAAGCATTGTCCCAATGCTAGCAACTATTCTGTCAAATTCATTATCTAATTTAATGTTTCAGGGTAGAATATGCCCATAGATCCCACCTCCTTTCAATGTGGAATCAGCAGAGTAATTACTTCGTAAGTTATTTACATAAAAATGACATTTTTATGATAAAGTAAATTTTTATTTATAACTGAC
The DNA here is from genome assembly GCF_015104395.2 of Macrobrachium nipponense. Lineage (NCBI taxonomy): Eukaryota > Metazoa > Arthropoda > Malacostraca > Decapoda > Palaemonidae > Macrobrachium > Macrobrachium nipponense. Next base: position 22,268,207 of record NC_087205.1, on the reverse strand, counting down.
CAGGTACAGTCCGGTCCCAAATTATGCGTGTTAGAATTGTGCGATTCCCCTTTTATGCAGTCGTTAGTTCTCAAAAATAGATTTTCCGTATCTGCGAAGCCGTTCAAAGTCTGCGAGTCACACACCGCAAAACGTATTAAATCTGTTGTCTTTAAAAGTATTTTAGGTGGGGGGGTTCGCTGGTATCTGAGAGAAAGGGTGAGGGGAATGCATGGAGGAAAAAGACTATTATTCCTCCAAGGGGGAATGCGAGAGAAGATTTCCTGCTCAGCCATTAGCCAAGACGGAAGGCTATGCCTCACACATTTGTGACGTCATAGCACAGTGTGTATGAATGATCTGTATCAACACCATCGGCATATGTATTGTTCAGATCTACGAAGTGTATTCTGAATGATCGGCATCATCATCACCATAGCCATAGGTATTATTCAGATCTGCGAAGTGTATTCTGAAGGCTTCTGCTCAGTCATTAGCTAAGACGGAAGGCTCTGCCTCACGCATTTGTGACATCATAGCGCAGTGTATATGAATGATCAGTATCATCATCATCACCATACGTATTATTCAGATTTGTGAAGTGTATTCTGATCTTCCACATCATGTATGCATCTGCCTAGAAGTCGAAGAGGAAGACCTATTTTCTCGAAACTAAAAAGCTTGCCCTTAGGTTAAAGACGAAGGAAGGAGCAACTTCCATTTTGTCAGCAGTCGACAACGTGAAATCCGTCATTGCTGAACATGTAAAAAAAATTTTTCAAGGTTAACTTGTTTTGACTAACTTTTGGCATTTGATCATTTATTTTTTCTATTGTTGAAATAGGTGTTGATGAAAATGACTAGTAAAAGTGATTAACAAAGAAGCAGATGTGTTTTTAAGAGAGAGAGAGAGAGAGAGAGAGAGAGAGAGAGAGAGAGAGAGAGAGAGAGAGAGAGAGAGAGAGAGAGAGAGAATCGTTCGATCTAAACTTTTCAAGAAACTGTCATTTCATGTTGAATTTTGAATTTTTATCATTTCTTTTTAAGAAATTGTAATTCCATATCAAATTTTGAATTTTCATCAGTTCTTTTTTATCGTAGAGTAAATTTATATGAAAACGATTACATTGTGAACATGCCAGACAGAGAAGCTGAGACGGATGCTCGTAACAAAGTTTGTTAAGCCTAACAGGAGTGAAGACACGCATGATCCGCCAGTTCCCGAAACCTCAAATGGTTCACAAAGCCTTCCTTCAGCAGAGGATGAGATAGAGGAGTTTGAAGGTTTTTTGACGGAGGATAGGTAGAGGAAATTCCATCCAAGAGGTTTTTTTAAGGAAATGACTGTATCGTACAATACACTTGACCCCAGTGGTGGCATTGTTTACATGTGGGAGTTTTCACCATCCTATGTGTAATTTTAAACTTTTTCAAGTTATTAAATCCTTTTTAGTGTTATTTATCCGTAAGAACAATATCATATTAGAAAGAATTACAGTATAGTACATTGACAGTATTGAAAATGGGTAGTATAAAAAAGTTTGACTGGGTAAGTTGTTGTTTGCCTTGGCCCTAATGGAATTATTCCCACAAGGTGTGTGTTTCGAAATATTTATGCAAATTTCCAATTCTTCAAGGCCGTGGATCGACCAAATTCTTGCGTAATTGGGGACTGTATTGTTATTACATAATCAAAGCCCTCCCTCCTCCCCTCGCGTGGACATAGGGGTGCAAACAAATTGAGCTGACATCCCAGTTGTTCCTTACAGCCCCTGAAAGTGGGCAGGGAATTTTTAGGCTGCCATAGGTAGGAGGCTCTTGGCTAAGTAATTACTGGGTAAGTACAAATAAAACTTTATTTTATCATAAAATGTAATTATTCAAATATTAACATTAGTGTAAACACAGCAGAATATCAATTAATTAAAGAAAATATATAGCAAATGAGTAAGATTTAAGTTCAATAAATCTTTTCCCTGAAATTTTTCTGTCTACGCTTAGAGGAAGGGATGAAAGCATAACTGTCATCATAAAGAAAAAATGGTTAGCAACTGGCTGAAGACTCTCTCTCTCTCTCTCTCTCTCTCTCTCTCTCTCTCTCTCTCTCTCTCTCTCTCTCTCTCTCATGTAGATTATGTTCTTGGTATTTCATTCTCTCTCTCTCTCTCTCTCTCTCTCTCTCTCTCTCTCTCTCTCTCTCTCTCTGTTATTGGCTGGAAGGGTAGAAGTAGTACATATGTATATATTTTTAATGGTAAATGTATAAGATGATATTGAAATGATAATATATCAAATATTAATACAGGAATAGGATAATATTTTAAGGTATATTTGATGTAGGATCTTAGTTCAAGGTATACATTTGGTTATTTGAACTTTCAAGATAAGCAGATACTGCAAGTGTTTTTAGAGGGGGATGTTAACTATTTCCTTGGGGTTGTGGTATGTACATATCCCTCGTGAATATGGGGGACAGGGGGTTTAGTGTATACCTTGTACCGTAATATCTCAAATGCTCAAATGTCATGTACTGTACATCTCCCTTAGGTTTTCCGTGTTTTGTGCAATCGTTTATTTGTTCATTAATCTGTTTTTTTATTCATGTTTTATTCTTTTT
>NC_087205.1:22239137-22265111 GCF_015104395.2 Macrobrachium nipponense | reverse complement strand
TTCATGTTTTATTCTTTTTGTTTTCCTTTCTGGTTTTCACATATGGGCAATCTATTTTATGGTGGAAGCTTTTTGTGGTAATTAATATTCTGGTAAGCTTCCCTTAATATTGATTATTTTTGGTATACGTACATATATTTATGGCTGTAGGCTACACCATAAAAGTAAATATTTCAGGGCATTTTCTGAACTTTTTTTGGCATCTCTTTAGGTGGATGGCATGCATCTACTGAAAATACTAATAAAGTAGAAAGATTTGATCCGAGAACTAAATCATGGCAGACTGTTGCTGGTATGTTTGAACGTCGTTATAGACCAGGTATGTAAAATTTATTTGTACTTTTCTTGTAAGACATTTTATCATTGCTTTTACATTTCATCTAGGGTTTTATCTTTGCCTTTATAGTTTGTCTCTAAAGTACTTGATGAAAATATCAAATTTCTCCCATCTGTCCATATTATGAATGTTCCTGCTCCTTCTCATGACCGTTAGGGAGGATAGAGTTACTGCTGTCAGAATTGCTTGTAATTAGTTGAATATTTGTTATTTTCATCATTCTATTTCTTGAAATTATACATTAACTTTTATGTCCATTTTTCTAATATTGTATGTTGGAGATTTCAATTTTTTTTCCTTTTACACAATTGAATCAAAGCTAATCTAAGTGAGCAACCTTGCTGTAACATCTCTTGGTGTTGTGAAGCCAATTTTTTAATCAGTAAGTCAGTACCTTTTCTAAGTTTTCCATCTTCAAAAATGTGATCGCGCATTTTCGTTCATGTAGCCACTACGTCTTGTTTTTTTGTTTTTTTTTTTTTTTTTTTTTTTTTTTTTTTTTTTTTTTTTACGCTTAAGGAGAGATTTTCTTGTAACACACTCTAGGGTACCATATTTCCCAAACGGGTATACTCCTTGGCAATAAACATTCAGTAGATTGCTTGATTCATGTAATCTGTGTGTCCTTCTGCTGTTAAATGTTGAAAATCTCTCTTTGGTTTCACTGTGCCTGATTTTGGTTCCATTTTTTTTCTTGGCCTTCAAGAGGGTGGTTTGTCATTTCCTTTCAAACTAGATCCCGTTCTTTATCTTTTTATAAAGACATCAACCCTTAAACGCCGAAGCGGTATTTTAAAATTATCTCCCGTATGCCGGCGGCGTTCGCAAGTGAGCGCCAAAGCGGAATTTTTTTTTTTTTTTTTTTTTTTTTTTTTTTTTTATTTTTTTTTTTTTTTTTTTTTTTTTTTTTTCAAAAAATCTCAGCACGCTTAGTTTTCAAGATTAAGAGTTCATTTTTGGCTCCTTTTTTTGTCATTGCCTTAAGTTTAGTATGCAACCATCAGAAATGAAAAAAAATATCATTATCATATATAAATATTGGGATATATGACAGCGTGAAAAAAATTTCATATATAATGGTATACAAATCGGGCTATGAGCAAAACGGTTAAAGCTAATGAGTTTATTTTTTTTTTCATTGTATTTTACACTAAATTGCGATCATTTTGGTATATAACACACATTGTAAAACAATCAAGGCAACACAGAGAAAATATTATCACAAAATGATGCATGAATTCGTAATGCGCGGACGTAAAAATAAGCTGTTTTCAAAAATTCACCATAAATCGAAATATTGTGCTAGAGACTTCCCGTTTGCTGCAAAATGAAGGTAATTGATTGAATATTACTAGACTGTAAGTGTTGTAGCTTACAATTGCAGTTTTCGACCATTTCGGTCGAGTTAAATTTGACCGAAGGACGAATTTTTTCTATTTATCGTTATTTATATGAAAATATTTCCAAACTGATAAAAGCTACAACCATGGGTTGTTTTTTGTTGTATTCTACATAAAAGTGCGCACATTTTCATATATAAAACTTTATGTAACAGCTAATTTAAAATGGTGCAAACATTACGACAATCGGACGAAAAAATTTATGATTTTTTCGGAAGAGTTACCACACGGACGTAAGGAAGAAGTTTATTTCATAAATTCACCATAAATCAAAATATTGTGCTAGAGACTTCCAGTTTGTTGCAAAATGAAGGTGTCTGGTGAGAAAGGTGAGATATTTAATAGAAGTGATATCCGCCCCTTCCCTTCACAAGGCAGGGAAGAGGGACCTGGACATAAGACAAACTCATAACTTGTATTTGCCTTAATGTCTCCGACATAATGGTTCTTGGCTTTCTCTTAAAGGGGGGACATATTCTCCCCCTTATGAGTAAACCCAGAAGACTGACTATGATCTTGCAGTTCTTTAACTCTGATCAAAAGTCCTTGGCTGGATTCCCTTCCTCGCTCTCACAACCTGAAAGGAAATCTCAGGTAGGCTGAACCCCAGTCGGTTCACTGGAGATCACTCATATTCCACCCACCAATCAGTGAGTCTTCCTATAGTAAAGAACCGAGGGTTTGTATATCGCGTAGGAACAAATCACAATTTTTTAAAGAAATTGTATTTTTCATAGCTATACAAACCTGAGGTCCTTTACACTAACTGCCCACCTCATGCCACCCCTCAATATGCTACCTGGGCCAAAAGCAAATTGGAATGTTTATGTCCGGTCGAAGGAAAGGACTACCAACGTCCAGACTGATAATTAATACCTAACCGCCTTGTTAAAAAATTCAGCAACCGTGTCCAGGCTACACCTTGAGTAATTCCTATAGTAAAGGACCTCAGATTTGTATAGCTAGGGAAAATAAAATATACTTTCAAAAATTGTGATATAGCATTTACATGAACCATTTATTTCTTTTTTCTGGCTAATGTATTACGCTAACTTTTAAATGAAATTAAAGTAACTTTAATTTCATTTAAAAGTTAGTTTAATACTTAGGGAACATAATTACGGTCATATTTAGTGTTTAAACTCTAGAAATAACCATTTATTAGCATTTCTAGAGACCATTCCAGATTTAAGCAAAAAGTTGCTTTGTGTGAGGAGATGGAACCTAACCTCACATAAGTTCAGGGTATGACTGTAGTACTATAATTTTTTTTTTTTCATCTTTGTTTTTTAGTATGATGAATTGAGCAAAACTTTACATTAGACATTCAGTATTTTTTGTGATTTGATGGGTTAAAATATATTATGTAAATATTTTTGGTTGAAAGGTGAATGTGGGACATCATACTGCAATCAGGAGCATTCATTGGGGGGGGGGGGGGGGGGGGGGGGGGGGGGGGGGGGGGGCAGGGGGGGGGGCGGTAACTGCCCCTCCCAAGCCTCAACTTGCCTCCCCCCCAACCTCAACTTGGCCCCCCTCACCCCCTAAGCCCCAAGAAGTAACAGCATGTTTTTCGTTTTAAATGTGCAATCATAAATATATGAAATTTTCTCAGAAATATACTATGTTTCTTGATCTTGTCTGTCAGCTAGCCACCAGTGATGATGAGATAAACAAACAGTAGTGGGAGTATTTAATTTTTGCTGAAATACCTGCTCATGTGGTGTCAAACAACACATAAAATTGCTCAAAATAAAAAAAAAAACAGCTGCTTAGGCTCCCTTCGCTCGCCAACCAAACCGTCTTTATTTAACCCCGCCCCTCAACAAAAAATCTGGAATGATGCTCTGACTACAATATTTACATGGTATTTTTAAAGTGTGGCTGTTGTAGATGGAAGAATATACATTCTCGGAGGAGAAGATGGGTGGGTGGGAGCATTTCCATGACACAATCGAAATGTTACACGCCCAACTTTGGACTCTTGGACCATAGTTGGTGAAATGTTGACTGGCCGATCTTGGTTGTCCTGTGCACCACTTAGGGTAAGTACTTTTGTGATTGGTAATTATTTATTTTTGATGTGTGTTAGTATGGATATGCATTGCATATAAAATAGCTATATTTAATTTAATTTGCAATAAAACAGTATAAAGGCTTTTTACTAAGAAAAAATGTCTTGAATATTATGTTATTGAATTAAATTAATGCTTTGAAGCAAAATTGGTTTTGTTTTTTATAACCAAATGGTCAAATAGTAACATAAATGCTGTAAGTGTTTTATGCTCAGGTACTGCATTACTCATAATTGCTTAGACACTACTGATATAATAAAAGGATTCAGTGAGTTTGCTTTGTTCTTTGCATGGTTAGTATCCAAGATTCGAACATCTAGGAAATGCAGCCCACAGCAAGCCGTTCTGTGGTGATAGTAGTGAAAGGTCAGCAGAAAGCAAGTCACACACTAGAAGGGTCCGATAAATTAAACATCACATTGAAAGAAATGTAGGGAGCAAGCTAATATCATTGTTGTAAAAATGTAGAAAGCAAGTCTGTTCTTGTTGTTGTGAAGTAACATAAAAGAATATCTCACTGCACCAATGAAAAATATCCCGTTTGATGAGAAGTGTTGCCATGTAAAAACTGAAAAAATTCATTATGATCAGTCTTGTAACCCAGAATATGAGAAGTCCTGTGATTCAAGTGATGTTTTATGGGAATTATTATAATACAGAGTTACTAGTAAATAAAAGAAGCATTAGATTAATGCAAACACCATACAAAGAACAATTTATAATCGTCTGTTTAAGTACCCAAGAAGCTCAGTAATTGGATAAAAATTCAGTGTAGCAAATAATTATGCTCATTTGCATCACTTGTACACCACAAATGTATTGGTTCAGTGAATCTTGAAAATATAATTGAGGCAAGTTATTAGTTTCAGCAAAACTAATAACTTGCAAGTTGTTGGACTAAGAAACAGTTTGGGAGAGACGTCTGGAAGGTAACATAGACTTGTCAGGGGGGTTGCTGTTCCTGAAGGGGAGATTTTTTGTGATGTTTTTGCATTTGAGTTGTTGGAGTAGTACTTAACATAATTAATTTGATGAGTGATACTTGATTTTAATTCATGATAACATATGTGCATGAACTGATTAATGGATAATAATTAGCAATATCAAAATCTTCATGTAAAACATGGTAAGATCTGTAGTATTTGATCCAGTGAGGGCTAATTATCTTTTATGGTGTACATAAAAAGGGTGCACTTCACGAACAAGCTGATGGAAGATTAAAATCCAGTGTCCAGTATTGCTGGGATTCACTGTCTTTGCATGGCTATCATGAGTAGAATTGCAGAAACAGCAGTGAATTAAAAGTCTAGGTATAGTATAAAATGCATTCTTTTCAAAGTATGTATGTATAACCTGTAGCATTTATACCAGGAAAAAGAGCAAGATACAGAAATGAAGCATGGGTATTTGATGCCATACCAATTCCCATCCTAAGAAAATTTACCAGCATATGTATATGTGTAATGAAGCATAGTAAACTTCACATTTAGATATTTGATCATAGCTAGTGCCAACCAATTCCAGTTTCTCAGCATTCAATTGGGTTTTGTTGCACGACATACCCGTTACTTGTAAGTAGCCCATTTCCACGGTGAGCAAATCAGCTAGACCATATAATCCCTCAAAGGAAGAGAAATAAAATGGAAGTCTGTCTCTTTTGTGCATATGCAGAAAACTCCCAAGGCTCTCAGCAATTGAGGAAAAGGTACCAAGATCTTATGATGAGCATCAGGGAGCACAATCAGGTTATTGGTAGAAGAGACAAGATCCTTAACCTTTGTCATGGCTGCCTAAAGCAGAGTCCATGTAGCTTTCAGCTAAGCCCTGCCCACTGCACGCCGGTGATTGGCTAGCTCTCGAAGGAGTAATGACGTCACACTAGTTAACAGTCCAAATGATTAGTAGTATGGATTTGACTCCATTCAGTGGTGTTGAGTTTCGTACATGAATCATGACACCATAGATTTGAGATCCTTGAGTTGTGAAGTATGCAATTGATATTTCCGATAAAAGATAAAATTATATATCATTATGAAGATCTTGGATCATTTTCATGCACAGCCTAAATACACAAGCATTCTTGCTTTTTTTCTTTTAAATTGGTCTTGGCCTATTTAAGCAATCCCACATAGCCCACATTACATAATTGAAATGAAGCATAGACTTATTCTGCCAGTTCTGATGTTAGTGTATTAATTCATCATAATTCTACATGTCAAATGGTAACATTGAGAGATTAGTCCTACGTGTTAATTTCTTATATTTTGAGGCAATGGCATGGCATAGGCCTACACATCAAATTCTTATATTTTGAGGCACTGCCAGGGCATAGGTGCCTACACATCAATTTCTTATATTTTGAGGCAGTGATAGGGCATAGGCATACTTGTCAGTTTCTTATATTTTGAGGTAATGAAAGGGCATTTGATGTGTTAAACCTGTCAGGCCATAGATCTACACATCAAATTATTTTATTTTGAGACAATGACAGGACCTACCCATCAAATTCATATTGCAAATAGTTTTCTACTGGTATCTGTTAGAAATATGGTAGCTTTTGATTAGTATAGTAGTTTCAACTCCATATAATGGATATAAAATGGAATGTCCCATATAAGCAAGAGCACATACACATACATGCGTGGATGGCCATAGTAACTGCAACGCCACTTATACCACAGAGAATAAAGGTAAAACTTGTGGGCTCATAGCAGATGGCACACACACACTCAATCTTAGGAATGTCTCAGCCTTACACACAACTATCAAACTGCTCTCAATGAACTATATCTAACAGATATTGGAAATATATTTACAAAAGAATAACGAATTATATTACTCTGATGAGTAAATATCTAGCTGCTATAGCATTTCTATGAAAATGAAGGCTATACATAGTAGGAAGGCATCACAAGATACTTAACAAAATAAGAAAAATATATGATAGCTGAAAAAGTTATGTATGAGATTATCCAAACCAGTCTGCGAGTAGCCCGTGAATCAATCACTTGGTTTTGGGGGCATTCTTTTAGAGTCTCTCTCTCTCTCTCTCTCTCTCTCTCTCTCGTCTCTCTTCTTCTCTCTCTCTCTCTCTCTCTCTCTCTCTCTCTCTCTCTCTCTCTCTCTGTTGTTAGGAGAATATTCTAGCGCAGACTATATTCATAAAAATCTCCATTACTTTTAATTAAAACAAATAACTAAATTTCAGTAAACAAGAGAAGGCAGATAATTCTTTACACCAGTATTTTATGAATAGGTCTATGTTTATTTGCAAATGTTAAGATACCATATGAAAAACTTTGAAGACAGACACTACAACCACCATAACAGCAGCAACAAAAACAAGAATAACCCCAACAAGAACCACAATAAAACAGCTGAATTTAAGATAGGCCTATAATCCAAACATCTTAAGCTGCGTAAACCGACAAAAAGACATAGGACCTTATAGGTCTACATAATTTTTTATGATCCTGTTATTTCAAAAGGAGATGTCCTTAAGAAATTGCCCTGCAATTTATATCCAATATGACTTACATAGCCTATCATACTGTAATCTTTTGTTAAACAAAGGTGTATTTAGGTTTTGTAGAGTGTAGTCACTGCTTGTCATCCCTCTGAATCTGTAAATGATTCCAGTGGTGGTGAACACGCTTCCCAATATTAGTAATTCAAGAGCACCAATACGAATGCAGACATTCCCTGTGTCACATCCATATTCAGGTGAACCTCATTTATGAAATAACATTGCAGCAACGCAGAACACTCACTCCTGATTTCATTCATATTTTCCTGTTTTTGTTACCATTTTTAGAGAGGTATATACTATTATGATTTTATTTCAGGGGATAATACAATTCTACCTCAAGCTTACAGGATTTGAGTTGTGCGAATTCACAATACTAGTGCGAACTTTTCATTGGAACCTAACTAATAATCATATGCAAGTATTTCACAGACACAAATGACGCAACATTTTCGAATCCTGGAGAAACCCTGGAAAAGTGCTTGTTTAATTTTGTTTTACAATTTATAAGTTTTCAATAAGCTTTTACGTTTAAATTGGATAACATTAGATAATGAAAATAATAATTTCTCTCTCTCTCTCTCTCTCTCTCTCTCTCTCTCTCTCTCTCTCTCTCTCTCTCTCTCTCTCTCTCTCTCTCTCGTAGTATGTACTACGTTTATTGATATTTTCAAATATTAATAAATAGTGATAATGATAATAATGTTAATAAAACTGTAATTACAAAATTTATATGTGATAGTGTTTAAACAAATAACCTTTCCATTTCATTTTAAGTAAGAACAACTCTTCTTTATTTCTCTCTCTCCTACTGAGATGAGAGAATTTTTATGGTGCATCTACTCTTTATTAAAGTTTTCAAATACTTATTAATAATAATAATAACTGTAATGACAAAATGATTCATATTAAGAATTCTATCTCATCTTTCTTTTTAACTCCACCAGAAGCTCGAAATCCAGAACTGTCAAATATGTCAAGTAATGTGACAGGAGGGAGAGTCTTGCCGGTTAGCAATCAATGATTTTTACGTAATTATCTCTCTCTCTCTCTCTCTCTCTCTCTCTCTCTCTCTCTCTCTCTCTCTCTCTCTCTCTCTCTCTCACAGAACCGTTGGACATAATAATATTTACAGAAGAGGACATTAAAAACAAAATAGACAAACTTGTTGTTTTAAAAAGTTACTACATTACTTCACTGTATCCAATAATATTGTATGTATTCTCATATTATTGTCTAATAAGATACTACTAAGATAGTGGTCAATGTTTTGGTTTGAAAATCACCTGATGGCGAATACGAGTTTATTTCACCATGTTTAACTAAGTTCTGAGCGAATTTCTTGCCTCTACTTAGCATAAACAAATATCTAGATACTTGACTGATATGAGACAAGGTCATTTTTTGTCAGACGATGTGTTTTCAAGTTGAAATATGTCTCAAATACGTCTCGTTGTGATTGTAAGCTAAATTATTTGTTCATTAATGGATTACATTGGCTACATGTTTATTTAGTAAAAAAATTACATGATTCCATTCTCCCTTTTCACTTTATTTCATCGTAATGCAAGCTTTATGTTATTTACCTTTTATTGGCATGAAAACAACTGTAAAATGTGTTCTTTCATGCCCAGTAGTTTTGATTAAAATGATTTTCTCTCAATTTTTTCTACAGTTGTGTTTGATGGCATAAGTTTACGGGAGATTTATTCTTGTTGCCAATGCACAATAATAGTCATTAGCAGCTTGAACAATTTTCTCAGCTTCAGCTACAACTTGATTTAAATTTAACAATACATTTCCTTGTTGATCTTTGAAATATTGCGAATAAAGTTATTACATCAAAATATCTCAGTCCTATTCTATATATCGTCATTTATAACGTAACTACGGTAATTGTTTACTATCATAAGACGGTTGAAATACATGCCAAGCAGATGTTGATGTTATCCAAATCTTTTGCACTTAAAAATTGTTGTTTCTCATTCAGTTGTTCATTGCTGTACACATTTACGCAATGATTATAATGTTAAAACAATACTTTTATTATTCTCTGTTGCTGTTTTTTTAACTTATTTAACTAGAAGATGGGATAAAGTTAGGCTACTGTGATTTGGTCTCTCGTAAAATTGAATTATCGTAAGACAAATTATCGTAACTTGAGCACCACCTGTACACTGTATAAAACCTTATTATATCTTTACATACTCTTTCTATTATGTTTTAATACAATATTTGTTATTTAGAAATGTATTTTTCTTATTTGATAACATGAAACATAAAAATATGGGGTGGCATTTTGAGGGTTGTAACAGATTAAGGGCATTTTAAGTATTTTCAATGGGGAAAATTGATTTGATATACGAGCAAATTGAGCTACGAGCTTGACCACAGACAAATAAAACTCGTAGGTCAAGGTACCACTGTAGTTCCTCATCTATATAAACTACAGAGAAAGTGCAGAACAAAGAAAGGCACCAAAAGGATGGAAACTAGGTAATGTGCCCCAGTTTACAAAAAAAAGTCCAAGAGAAGAGCTGCAAAACTATAGACCAATCTGTCTAACAACGGTCGTATGTAAGATTTTTTAGTCCATAATTGCAGATCAAATTGTGGATCACATTGATAGAAACAACTTCTTGTTAAGCAGCCAACACTGTTTCAGACAAAACAGATCCTGCCTATTAAACTTTGGGGGGGTTTTTCACAACATGCTTGGTATCTATGAGTAGTAGAACAATAGATATGCTTTACTTAGATTTCCAAAAGGCCTTTTGACAAAGTTCCACACAAGAAACTAATGACAAAAGTTAGAGCTTTAGGAACTGTAGGAGGAATAGCAGACTGGATCGAAGACTAGCTAATATATAGAAAACAGAGAGTCATATTAAATGGTGAATAATTAGAATGGGCATAAGTAACAAGCGGAGTTCCTCAGAGTTCTGTCCTTGGCCCTCCCTTGTGTTTGATTTACATTAATGACATTGATGTAGACTTAACTAGCAGGATAGCCAAATTTACAGATGACACCATACTAGGTGTAAATGCAGCAGATCCGGATACGGTGGAAAGTTTAAGAAATTGATCTAATGAAAATAGGAGAGTGGTCAAAAAGATTGCAATTCCCTTTCAACTTGGATAAATGTAGTGTTACAAATAGGAACAAACAACCCCCATGCCAGCTACAAGCTGCTTTGGAATGACACAAATAGTGTAGAACAAGAGGAGGACCTTGGAGTCATTATTACCAAGGACTTAAAATGCACAAAAGAGTGCATAAAAGCTGAAAAGAAGGCACACAAACTAGTGAGATACATAAGGAGGCAGTTCAAATACAGAAGCAAGGAAACGGTGCTGCAGCTCTATTCATCAATAGTTAGACCTCATCTTGAATATAAGGAAATAAATAGATAAGAAGGGGTACAAGCAAGAGCCACAAAGTTAATTCCATCCATCAGGCAAATAGGTTACCAAAGACATCTAGAGAGCCTGAGCATTATGGCTTAGAAACATGACAATCACAACCACTAATAGAAGCATTTAAAATAATGAAAGGCATAACAAAAGTAGACAGTAACCTATTTACGTTAAACGAAAACCAGACGAATTAATGGATGGAAACTAGAGCTGAAGAGATACAACACATGCCACTGGGAACTTCTTTACATACAAGATATGTGACACATGGAATAAACTGCCACCAGAAGTTGTAAACAGGAGACTGAATGAATTGAATAGTAAAATCTGCTCCTAGAGATAAGTGACCACATAATGTCTCCTCGGATGGACTAACAAGTCTTTGAGACATCCTAATCCTTGTAACTCCTTGTAACTCTCCATACGTATGTAATCTTCACACACTCCTATATTTTTACCAACTATTTATTTCTTTTAAGGGTAATGTATTAAGCTAACTTTTAAATGAAATCACAGTAACTTTAATTTCATTTAAAAGTTAGCTTAATACAATACTTTGTGTAAGACAAATTCTTTTATCTCTCCTTCTCTCTCTCTCACCTGTCTCTCTCTCGCATCGTTCTCTCAAGCTCGAGCTTCATCTAACTCTCCTTCTCTCCTCTCTCATTCCTCTCTCCTCCTATATATATATACTATATATATATATAATTATATTATATATAATATTTATATTATATTATTATATTAATATATATAGATATATATATATATATATATATATATAATATACGTATATATATATATATATGGATTTATATGTATATATGTAAATATATGCATATTGCATATAGGGGACCTAACAACGAAACAATCACAAATAAGGAAGCAGTTAAAGACCTTGGCATGATTAAATAGCAATATGTACTATTGGCAAAATGCAAAGCAAGACTGGGAATGTTGTTACCTCACTTCAAAACAAGAAACCCCGAACATATGTACATAGTTCACTTGAATATTGCAATATGTTATGGTACCCTCACTACCAAAAGGATGTTGCACAAATAGAGTGTACAAAGGTCCTTTAAAACTAGAATAGAAAAAGTTAAGGATCTTGACTACTGGAAAAGACTACAATTTTTAAAATTATATAGTCTAGAAAGGAGAAGAGAATGCTACATGATAATATAGGCATGGAAACAGAAAGAAGGAATTGCCAAAACCATCATGGAGCTAAAAACATCAGGAAGAGCAAGCAGCAGTAGATTAATAGTGCCCAAAACTATACCAGGAAAACTAAGGAAAGCACACAGGACATTAATCCACCACGCACCAGCATCGACAATGCAGCATCTATTCAGTGCGTTATCAGCTCATCTGAGGAACATATCAGGAGTGAGCGTAGATGTGTTTAAGAATAAGCTCGACAAATATTTAAGCTGCATCCCAGACCATCCAAGATTGAAGATGCAAAATAAACCAGAAGATGCGTTAGCAATTCTCTGGTAGACATTAGAGATGCTTCCTTCACACTGAGGGACCTGGGGAAACCCGAACGAGCTCTAAGGTCTGTAAGGTAAGGTGAAGCACTGACACCCACCGGAAACAGCAGCGGGAACAGCAGAAATAGAAACAGGAACTCTCTCTCTCTCTCTCTCTCTCTCTCTCTCTCTCTCTCTCTCTCTCTCTCTCTCTCTCTCTCTCTAAATGTGCTGTACTAAACAGACACATAACTAAGAGTTGTATTAGTCCAAATAAAAAGCACTGTTTGTTCATGAAAAGGAATTTCGAACAAAGCAAAAGAGACAGAAAGAATTTCTTAAAAATGATTGATAAGACTTATAAAAATAGATCGGTCAGTCTGAAGGGGCAAAGAAGAGAGAAATATTGTATGTATTTAATCTTCACCCACTCCTATATTTCACCAACCATTTATTTCTTTTTTTTTAAGGGTAATGTATTAACCCTCTTACGCCGGAGCCCTAAAAATCAAAACGTCTCCCGTATGCCGGGCCTGGTTTGGAGTGAGCGCGGAAGTGGAAAAAATAATTTTTTCAAAAAATTAGCAGCGCGTACTTTTGAAGATTAAGAGTTCATTTTTGGCTCCTTTTTTTGTCATTGCCTGAAGTTTAGAATGCAACCATCGAAATGAAAAATAATATCGTTATCATATGTAAATAATGCGATATATGTAGCGAAAAAAAAAATTCATACATAATTGTATTCAAATCACGCTGTGCAGAAAACGGTCAAAGCTAACCAGTTACTTTTTTTTGCGTTGTATTGTACACTAAATTGCGATCATTTTGATATATAATACATTGTAAAACAATAAAAGCAACACCGGAAAAATATTATCACAAAATGATGTACGAATCCGTAACGAGCGGACGTAAAAAAATTTTATTTTCACAAAAAAAATTCAAAACCGTAATTCTAATAACGTTCTAGAGACTTCCAATTTGTTTCAAAATTAAGACAAATTATTGAATATTATGATACTGTAAGAGTTTTAGATTAGAATTGCAGATTTCGACCATTTCGGACGAGTTAAATTTGACCGAATGTCGAAATTTTAATATATATATTTTTTTATATGGACATATTTCGAAGATGGAAAAAGCTTACAACCTTCAATTATTTTTTATTGTATTCTGTATTCTTCATGAATTTGCACACATTTTGATATATGAAACTCTATAAAAAAGGCTAATATGAAAAGGAGCAAATATTAGGATAATGCCATGTACGTATTTCGGAGACTTGCGGCCGCGAATCGGCGCGCGGAGTGAAGGTAAATATATTTTTCAAAAATTCACCAATAAATCACATTTGTTTTAGAGACTTCAAATTTGTTTCAAAATGGAAGAAAAAATGACAGAATATTACTAGGCCGTAAGAGTTTTAGCTTACAATTGCGTTTTTCAACTATTTCGGTAGAGTCAAATTTGACCGAACGTGGTTTTTTTTTCTATTTATCGTGATTTATATGCAAATATTTCGAAAAAAGAGAAAAAGCTACAACCTTCAATCATTTTTAGTTGTATTCTACATTAAATTGAAATTAACGGCACATTTTCATATATAAAACTTTATGTAACAGCTACTTTTAATGGTGCAAACATTTCGACAATCGCACAAAAAATTCTGATTTTTTCGGAAGTTACCGCACGAACGTAATGTTTTTTTTTTTCATAAATTCACCATAAATCGAAATATTGTGCTAGAGACTTCCAAGTCGTTGCAAAATGAAGGTAAATGATTGAATATTACTAGAATATAAGAGTTTTAGCTTACAATTGCGTTTTTCGACCATTTCGTAGAGTCAAAGTGACCGAAAGTTGAAATTTTTGCACTTAACGTTATTTATATGAAATATTTCAAAACTGATAAAAGCTACAACCATGGGTTGTTTTTTGTTGTATTGTGCATGAAATTGCGCACATTTCCATATATAACAAAACTTTATGTAACGGCAAATTTAAAAGGGTGCAAACATTAGGACAATCGCACGAAAAAATTTATCGGAAGAGTTATCGCACGAACGTAAGGAAAAAGTTTTTTCATAAATTCACCATAAATCGAAATATTGTGCTAGAGACGTCCAATTTGTTGCAAAATGAAGGCAAATGATTGAATATTACTATAATGTAAGATTTTTAGCCTACAATTGCGTTTCTCGACCATTTCTGTAGAGTCAAAGTTGACCGAAGGTTGAAATTTTTGCACTTATCGTTATTTATATGAAAATATTTCAAAAACTGATAAAGCTACAATCATGATTATTTTTTAGTTGTATTGTGCATGAAATTGCGCACATTTTCATATATAAAACTTCATGTAAAGGATAATTTAAAATGGTGCAATAATTATGTCAAAGTGACGAAATAATTTCCGAGATGTGTCACTGATACTTTTTAGTGCGATAAGAAAGAAATTCGCGCTTGCGCGCCTGCGTAGCGATTGTAAACAAAACAACGCCTTGATCCGTGAACTCCCAGCATCCCCCAAGGCGCGTGATACAAAAGTTTTCGGCTGGTAGGCCTATAAGTATTTTTCCGCGAATTTTTAAAAAAACTTTTTTGAGCCGACGTATGATACGTCCAATCGGCATACGGGAGACATTTTGACTCGACGTTTAATACGTCCAATCGGCGTAAGAGGGTTAAGCTAACTTTGGATGAAATTACAGTAACTTTAGTTTCATTTAAAAGTTATCTTAATATTTGGGAGCATGATTAGGGTCATATATTTAGTGTTCAAACTCTAGAAGTACTATGCATTTATTAGCATTTTTAGAGACTGTGCCAAACTTGAGCGCAAATTCCCTTTGCGCAAGGGGGTCTGGAACCTAACCTCATGTAAGTCCAGGGTATTACTGTATAGCATTTCTTTTTCATAATCAGCACAATGTATTTTAGTTTGGTAAAACAGCCATTGCAAAATAAATGAAGATGAAAAGAATCACAAATTAACCAACTTTTGGAAACTATTTCCAGCCAGTCAGCCTCAACGAATGGTCATGACATGATCAGTGGGCGTGGCTTAGTTGCAAAGCTATTTGGACTTTGCTATTCATAGTAACAAGGGAATGCCTTAGAAAACCGCAACCTAAGACTAAAGCTGAAGGCTATAGCTGACATACTCTGCAGCCTTCCTTGTAAGGTGATTCTTTTGGGGAGGTGCTCATTTTTGGCAAATATAGTAGGTTAGCTCTGGGGTACAGACCTGACCCTGTAAATCTACAAAATGATGCAGGTCCTTGTCAAAACTTGACCTATACATTACAGTTAGGTTAATAGTACACCATCACTCTGGCATTAGAAACATAGCAACAGATTGTGGAAGCAAAAATAACAGTTCAAGAATGTTCTTTAGGTGAATCCCTCCAGTTTTTAGCAAAATCCAAACCATAAAGTGAAGAAATCCTCATGCACACAAGGCTGGAGAATGTAAGCAAATACAAAATGTATACTGTGGTAAAGTGGTCCCCCAATATTCAGGGGGGATGTTTACCAGACCCCCCCGTGAATAGTTAGAACCCGCGTATGTTTGGAACCCCTATAGAAATTCTAAAAACAGCCTATTTTGTTAGTTAAAACTCAAGAAAAACCCACTAAAAATTTTCATACTTTTGGGTTTTTTAATAGTTTTATTACAAAATGTGCATTTTATGATGAAATTGATCCAAAAAACCAGGAATTTGTGGATATTTCTCATAGAAAAATATGGCAAATGTGCAAATTTTCTGCGAATAATGCGGGGAAACATTCCCGAGAGAAATCTGCAAATGTGTGAGTCCGCGAATCCGGAGAATGCTATACCCAGTGCGGTCAAGTAGTTACAATACATATGCTGTATAGTAAATAAACATTGGAATACTATCAGCC
This sequence comes from Macrobrachium nipponense, assembly GCF_015104395.2. Lineage (NCBI taxonomy): Eukaryota > Metazoa > Arthropoda > Malacostraca > Decapoda > Palaemonidae > Macrobrachium > Macrobrachium nipponense. Next base: position 22,248,969 of record NC_087205.1, on the reverse strand, counting down.
AACAACAATACTAGGTATTGTATGATGTCAATAATATTCTGGGACTAATGAGAAAATTAAGTAGCATATTAACACCAAGAAAAGCAAAATGCACAAAATATGCAACAAGTGAAGAGAACTTTCTCCAAAATCTTATCCTAGACTTAATCCTAAAAAAGGTACACAGCACAAATTGCACTAATGTAAATTCATTGACCGCTAATTTGAACATGAAAATAAACAAGCTAGCATTGTCAAAACTTCGACAAGAGATTGAAATTCAGAATTAAGAAGAATTTATGGTCATTATGTAAAACGAAAATCAGCTTGGCTGATAAAAATTTTGATCTACCTGTAGAGAAACAATTGCCTATACTAGAGTTGTTAATGGGGGTTGACAATGTGTACAACATACTATACATTAAGGGTTTAGGAAATTTGAGAATTTAGTACTATTGCTATCAACCATGTTTGGTTACATTGTAACTGGAACCTGTAGTTCTCATCCCACCATGGAGACTCATGTTTCTGTTTTAAAACTGGGTGAGAAAACAGACTAGTATATAACTGACACAAGGGGCTACTCATGTAAAAGAACCAAGGGAAGATCTCGAAACTTTATGGAGTTTGGATCACTTAGGTATTAAGTGCAGTGAGATAATGGAACAGGAAAGAAGGTATTGGAGAACTTTTATGGTATTGTAACCTATTCCGAAATTGACAAATAGTATGTTGGAAAGGCAATAGATTTAGATTAACCTCCAACTTTGGGTTGGCTTTGAATAGACTAAAGCAATAGTGTGTCAAGTTTCAGAATGTAGATAACTTACAGTTCACCGGCAATGATGATAATGAAAAATAAGATATTTGCACAGGCACATTTGTACCTGAGCGAATGGATGAGTAATAATGACTCGTTACAAACCATAGCTAGAGCATATGGGATCGGTGCCAAAGAGCAAACATTTCATAAGGTCTTAGGTCTAGTTTGGGACAAAAGGAAAGATACCTTGACTTTACATCTTACTGACGTAAGTCTAGTCAGACTAAGAGAGAAATGTTAAAAACAATTGTACCAATTTACGATCCATTAGGAGTACTTCTACCTGTCACTATTAGGGCAAGGATATACTACTTGCAGAATTTATGGAAGCAACAGTTGGATTGGGATAGTCAACTCCCAGACCCACTACAGTAGCAATGGGTCGAGTTATCTGAAGAGGTATCTTGATATTGCTTTTCCTACGAATACTAGCCTAGGAGAGGGGGACTCTTTACACATATTCAGCAATACCAGTGAGTCAGCATGTGGTTGTGTAGCATATAGTTATGAACAAAAACTCATTTATTGATAAGACAGGCAAGAGCAGCGCCCATTAAAGAACTGACTGTTCCCAAACTTGAGTTGATGACAGTGTTGCTAGCAGCAAAAATGGGCAAATTTATTCCAGAATCCTTAAAGAAGGATGAGCTTGTTGAACTGTTCGTTTGGTCGGACTGTAAAGTCACCCTAAGTTGGCTAGTATAAAAAAATTTTCTACCTCTATTTGTGAAAAATAGAGTACAGGAAGTAAACTCATTAATTCCAGAGGCAGTCCTGTCCTATATACCTACTGATGATAATCACAGTGACTGATTGACATGGGAAAAGGACAGAAATAATCATGGACAATTCTTTCTGGAGGTAGGGACCCCCTTGGTCAAAAAATTCCTCTTGGCCAATAGATAGGTCATGGGAAGAGAACAACCTGGTCAATACTGTAGGGGACAACCTGAATGGTGATATTCACTTGCATAGTTGGGAAAGATTCAGCAAGGTCAAAAGGGTATATAGGACCAAGCCATGGATCCTCTGAATTTTAATAATGCAGGAGTTCAACCAGTATGAAAGTAACTGGTGAGTTGACCTTGGAAGAACTCCAAGAGGCAGAGAGTAAAACTATTGTCCTCATGCAAAAGGAATTTTTCCAAGAAAACCATAACTAGCTCTCGTACACCAGTTAAATCTTTACCTGGACAATGGGGTAATAATGTGTAAAGGTAGACTAGAACATGCACAGTTACCTGAAGCTGCTAAATTTCCAATACTATTGCCAAAGAGTTGCTGTATTACTTGGGCAATTATTAAAGAACATCACAATGCTAACACTCATATGGGTGTAAATGCAACTGTGGTGAGTGTCAGACAGGAGTTCTAGATCCCACAGATCAGGCAACTAAGAGTATATTACACCACTGATTTGTAGAATACAGGGGAGGCCGCATAGGCCCAGTGTGGTTCCTCCTTTACATGAGTTCAGGATGCAATGTGGACTACACCAGTGCATTATGGTTTAAGGGTTATGGACAGAACCCTAAGAAGTCTTATATCATCCTATTTACATGCCCAATAACCAGAGGCATACATGTGGAACTAGTTGATAATCAGTCCTGTGACTCTTTCCTCATGAGTTTTTGAAAATTCTGCAGCAGAAGAGATTTCCCAGCACTCATGTTGAGTGATAATGCCACCACATTTGTAGTGGCGTCAGATTATCTTGGAGCCATGTCGGAGAATCCCAGGGTAAAGGAACATCTATTAAAGATACAGTGTAATTGGAAATTCATTCCAGCGAGAGCATCATGGTTTGGTGCTATGGATATGGGAAAGGCCGATAACACTTCTCAAGTCATGCCTAAAAAAGATCAGGGGCCAGGCCTTACTCAGTTTTGAAGAACTGACCTGTGTATTGGTGATGGAAAGGATTATTAATGATAGATTGTAAAGTTACACACCCGGGGAATTGAATCAGTTGGAAATTTTAACCCCGAACCATTTGATTCTTGGAAGAAAGCTTAAGTCCTTCCCAAGAGAAGTAGTAAATTGGGAAGAGATCCCTGGTGACCCTACTTATGGACAGAGAGAGTTCACTGAGAAAAGATTTCTTTATGTGTCCAGGTTGTGTCACAACCTATGGAAGAGATGAGAGAGGGAGTATTTGGCAGCACCAAGAGAGAGCTGTCAAGTAGGAACGGTGCATAGCTCATGGCCCAAAATAGGGAAGTAGTAATCATTCATGATGAGGGGCCAAGGAGCAAGTGGAAGTTGGGTTAAGTGGTCGAATTACAAATGGGGCGAGACAAGGTCCTAAGAGTGGCTACTCTAAGAATGGGTCATAGCCAGCTCATGAGATCTGTAGTTATGCTATACCCCTTAGAGCAGTGGCAGATAGAAAAAATTGATCCTGCAAAAGATATCCAGCCGAGCACCCTCCCAAGCAGAAAGACAGCTCATATAGCTGCAGAAGCCAGGAAGGCATTGATAAGAACAGGACTATTACAGTTACAGGCAGTTCCCAGTTAATGGTGATCCAGTTTTATGGTGCTTGTCTAGCCATAAAATCGGCAATTTATGGTGCCATAATGGGTAAATTTTGGTTATCGGCACCATAAGATGCTGGTAATATTTATGGCGCCATAACATCCAAACTGAGGCGTCATTAACCGAATCTCGGCGCCATAAATCACTGAGTTTTTGGTTAATGGTGGTTTTCATGTATCACCACCTTTGCCGAGAACGATACCCCCACTGATAACCTGGGAACTCCCAGTTAGTGATAGAGACTTACTTCCCACCAATAAGTAAGTCTATCCTAATGTTAAGACCGAAGGTTTGTTTCTTATGTGAACAAATGACAAATTTGTAAATAATTTGTATTTTTCATAACTAACAAACTTGAGGTCTTAACAGTAAAAGGCCCACCTTGAACCACCCCTCTAGCAGTCTAGACTGGGTTGGAAGTGTAACTGACGGGTCACAGGATGCCAAGAGCATTCTAGGTAACATGCCCTGTGACCTGGTATAGATGCCAATAGTCCCTGGATCTCACAAGTTTAATTTTAATTCTACCGGTTTCCAGCTTGGCGCTAGTATTATCCTAATGTTAAGACCTCAGGTTTGTTAGTTATGAAAAATACAAATTAGTTACAAATTTGTCATTTTTCTTGTGGGGTAGTATGTTGAAACTTTGATAATAGAGATTGTACTTTGCCACAAGATGTAATGTATTTTTCCATATGTTCATCATTTGTGTATGAAAGGAAGATATTGTGTTTTGTTATAGTATTTGTGTTTAGTTAATGTGTGATTCATGTATTAGTTTGTAAGTGATGTGCATGTAATTGCACTTAAGTATCGGTCATCGGTTTGTTTGTTGGTTTGCTAGTTAGTCAGACATTTGTTGGTCACTTGCAGCCGTGAATTCAGTCTTCTTACAATGCTCAGACAGAGCAGTCTTGTTACAGTCCTCATACAATACAGTTGTATTGGAAATGACATAATCAGTCTTAGTTAAGTGGCCATCCAGGCAAGACCTTATACAACGATCTCTGAGAAGTCAACAGGGTCTCGAAGCCTAAATCACATGAGTATTCCTATCTTAAAGTTTATTTGGGGAAATTCCTTTAGAAGATATGCATATCTGATGATGGAGAGATATTTCATGTGATGTTCTTTGGATGAGAATACTGAGAAGGAGACCGTGCAAACACCAAATCTCAGACTGTCTAGGTTAGGGATAATGAGTCGTTATTTGCATTTACAGTAAGTTAATATAATTTATGTGCTCATTAATATACACAACACATTGTAATATCTTGAATATACACAACACATTGTAATATCTTGAATGTTATTTAGAATGAGTGAAGTAATCTGGGTGTCGTAGTGCAGAACCTAGGCTATGATTTGGTTATTTACATTTTAGTTCACTTTAGGCTATACATGATCCCTTGTGATTTGAAATGCTCTACTTACTATGAAGCAAGTCATAATAAGCATATAGGTAATGTAATTAGCATACTGTCACCGGGTACCTAGAAAATTGGGAAGTGCGTGCTAGAAAAACATAAGCTACATAAATAATTAGAAAATAAAGTTACATTAGTTTCTTACCAACGACCCCGCCCTGAAAAGACACTGAAGACTCTGCCAGCTAAGTTGACACAAACATAAATTGAGCATATAGCAATATGTAGTAGTACTATTATTGTCATTTAAGTGAAAAGAAGTAGGAAGCAAGTGAAGTAAAGCTTAATATAAATGAAATGAAAGGGATTTTCAAGTTGAAATGACAGTAGTCCTTTAGAGAATGGTCAGCGAGCCTCGAGATCTCTGTGAGCTGTGAACAAGTCACCCACAAGGAGTTAGAAATTTAGCCACTGGGGGCCTAAGGATCTACTATATTGCATATGCACATGTACCAGGCCTCTGATTTTCTTCTATGAAATACTTGTTTGCCTGTGATTTCATCTGTTCTAAGTGATTTTTAGCTGTAAGTCAGATGTCTTTTCCAGATTGTTAATCTGTCAAAGATCTTTTTATCCTATACTGTGTGTCATTACTAAGTATTACTGTCATATAAGAAACATTGTGATCATAAATACATTATCTTAATCTCCAATCTTATTTTTCTTCCCTTAAGTATACAGTACGTACTATAAGAATTATATTATTAGGAATTCCACTCGAGGAAAAGAGATTCATGCAATTTTTTTCCATTTCCTTTCCCAGATAAAAAAAGAGATTCTAGGTGATTTGGCAACACCTATGTCTTGACATCCACGAGCCTCCACTAATCAGGCACGGAACACTCTGTGGAAATAAACACAGAAAATCTGTGTCCTCTTCCTCTTCTGCCTTGAGGTCGTTGTAATCTTGTGAGAAGAAAACCTATTCATAGGAACTGAAAGTAATGTATGATTAGTAGTTGTAAAATCATGTCATGTTATCAGAGATTTTTTTCATCGAACATAAATGGTGTTTAGAAAGGAGAGAGCATTTTGGTGGAGGCTCCATGTTAATATGAAGAGAATTGTATGGTACTATTCGATTTTATACATTTTTTTATATTGAGGTTTGATTTAAGTATTTTGTTATAGATTTTTATACTTTATTCATGAGAATGGTCATAAATAGTTAATCAGTGCTGATTAAGTCATCAAGGAATGTCAGATGTTTATGGTAATTTATTTTTGACAAATTTCTGAATTGCATGAATATGTCCATTAAATTACATAAATGTAAAATGTTTGCCACTGCATGGCTTGATTACCTTTTTATGTTACCTTTGTGCTGGCTGCTATATATTTAATTTTAACTAACGGCATAATGATGGTTCATGTAATTATCTTTTTGAAATGTCCATATTAATCATTTTCATTTCACTTTAATGGCATAGTGATGTATTTCTGATGTGTAACACAACTTCGTGTTGGATGTAAGTTTGCAGATCTGGGAAGATTTTCTTTCTGGTCATCATAGTCACTCAGGACTCTGCACAGTGTTCACGGCTGGAATGAATAATAACTAGTAGCATCATAAGGAAAGAAACAATAGGATTAATGGAGGATAAAGGATGCTTGTTACAAAATTGTTTGGAAGGATTTAGACTTCCACAAAATGGCTATGTAGGAAAAAGTTGAGAGATCCTTTGTCAGACATAATTCTCAGTTCATTTAGGTTCCTTTGAGAGTGATATCCTTTTAATAGAACCTACCATGCTTAAACTTGTGATATATTCTTAGGGCATTACTTACCTTATTTTACCTGGTAAAATTAGAAATGTGAACACTATTCAGGAATATCAAAATTTACTCTCAACTCCAATAGCTCTTGATCTCTTATATAACCCATTGCTGCTCACACCAGACCAGAACAACCTGTTGTTCTTTTCATTATCAATTTTTTTTTCTTGCATGATAGCAGGAATTCCTTTGCAATATTTTGTTCACTTACCATTACCTGCGGCAAATGTTTATTCTGTAAACCAGGCAATATATCACTGTTTATCCATAGACACCTGCAATAGTAACAAAGCTGCTTTATGATTATCTCATTTTTACGTAAGTTTTTATGATGATTGCCTGAAATCAAAGAAAACAAAATGTTCTGTGTTTTGAGATGTGTTAGATTGTTATCTCCACTGTTAAATGCATTTTGTTTTTCTATTTTGTATAGATGAAAGTTTTTTTTTTTTTTTAGTTTTTTTTTTTTTTTTTTTTTTTTTTGTCTTATATTAACCCTCTTACGCCGGAGCCCTAAAAATCAAAACGTCTCCCGTATGCCGGGCCTGGTTTGGAGTGAGCGCGGAAGTGGCAAAAAATATTTTTTTCAAAAAATTACAGCGCGCGTACTTTTGAAGATTAAGAGTTCATTTTTGGCTCCTTTTTTTGTCATTGCCTGAAGTTTAGAATGCAACCATCAGAAATGAAAAATAATATTATTATCATATGTAAATAATGCGATATATGGTAGCGAAAAAAAAAATTCATACATAATTGTATTCAAATCACGCTGTGCAGAAAACAGTCAAAGCTAACCAGTTACTTATTTTTGCGTTGTATTGTACACTAAATTGCAATCATTTTGATATATAATACATTGTAAAACAATAAAAGCAACACCGGAAAAATATTATCACAAAATGATGTACGAATTCGTAACGCGCGGACGCAAAAAAATATTTTTTTCAAAATTTCACCGTAATTCTAAATAATGTTCTAGAGACTTCCAATTTGTTTCAAAATTAAGACAAATGATTGAATATTACGATACTGTAAGAGTTTTTAGATTAGAATTGCAGATTTCGACCATTTCGGACGAGTTAAATTTGACCGAATGTCGAAATTTTAATATATATATTTTTTCATATGCACATATTTCAAAGATGAAAAAAGCTACAACCTTCAATTATTTTTTATTGTATTCTTCATGAATTTGCGCACATTTTGATATATGAAACTCTATAAAAAGGCTAATATGAAAAGGAGCAAATATTTGGATAATGCCATGTACGTATTTCGGAGACTTGCGGCCGCGAATCGGCGCGCGGAGTGAAGGTAAATATATTTTTCAAAAATTCACCATAAATCACAATATTGTTTTAGAGACTTCAAATTTGTTTCAAAATGAAGAAAAATGACGGAATATTACTAGGCCGTAAGAGTTTTAGCTTACAATTGCGTTTTTCAACTATTTCGGTAGAGTCAAATTTGACCGAACGTGGTTTTTTTTCTATTTATCGTGATTTATATGCAAATATTTCGAAAAAAGAGAAAAGCTACAACCTTCAATCATTTTTAGTTGTATTCTACATGAAATTGCGCACATTTTCATATATAAAACTTTATGTAACAGCTAATTTTAAATGGTGCAAACATTTCGACAATCGCACAAAAAAATTCTGATTTTTTCGGAAGAGTTACCGCGCGAACGTAATTTTTTTTTTCATAAATTCACCATAAATCGAAATATTGTGCTAGAGACTTCCAAGTCGTTGCAAAATGAAGGTAAATGATTGAATATTACTAGAATATAAGAGTTTTAGCTTACAATTGCGTTTTTCGACCATTTCGGTAGAGTCAAAGCTGACCGAAAGTTGAAATTTTTGCACTTAACGTTATTTATATGAAAATATTTCAAAACTGATAAAAGCTACAACCATGGTTTTTTTTTGTTGTATTGTGCATGAAATTGCGCACATTTCCATATATAAAACTTTATGTAACGGCAAATTTAAAAGGGTGCAAACATTAGGACAATGCACGAAAAAATGTATCGGAAGAGTTATCGCACGAACGTAAGGAAAAAGTTTTTTCATAAATTCACCATAAATCGAAATATTGTGCTAGAGACGTCCAATTTGTTGCAAAATGAATGCAAATGATTAAATATTACTATAATATAAGAATTTTAGCTTACAATTGCGTTTCTCGACCATTTTCTGTAGAGTCAAGTTGACCGAAGGTTGAAATTTTTGCACTTATCGTTATTTATATGAAAATATTTCAAAATTGATAAAAGCTACAATCATGAGTATTTTTTAGTTGTATTGTGCATGAAATTGCGCACATTTTCATATATAATACTTCATGTAAAGGATAATTTAAAATGGTGCAATAATTATGTCAAAGTGACGAAATAATTTCCGAGATGTGCACTGATACTTTTTAGTGCGATAAGAAAGAAATTCGCGCTTGCGAGCCTGTCGTAGCGATTGTAAACAAAACAACGCCTTGATCCGTGAACTCCCAGCATCCCCCAAGGCGCGTGATACAAAAGTTTTCGGCTGGTAGGCCTATAATATTTTTTTCCGCAATTTTTAAAAAACTTTTTTGGAGCCGACGTATGATACGTCCAATCGGCATACGGGAGACATTTTGACTCGACGTTTAATACGTCCAATCGGCGTAAGAGGGTTAAGTGCTGAACTGAAATGGGGCTAAGGATAGTAAAGATAGGTGTTAGAATTGAGGTATCTTGTGCTTTGCATAAGAATTGGACATATTAAGAAACCAGTAAAGCCTCTTAGTTGTTCATTGGTACAGCTAGTGGAACATAGTATGTGCTGTAATGGGGACTGTTTCAGTGCTCTTGTCATTAAGTGTATGACTTCAGGAATTAATGCGAAAGAGAAAAACAAAGCTAGTTAGCCACATTCTTAGCTTTGTGTGTTCTCGTAGGTTCAGGTAGTGACATCATGGCAGCAGATGACATGCACATCCAGTGTTGTAGTAGATGACAGATAACTGCTGGCAAAAATACCAATGAAATCCAGAATAACATAAAACAGGCATTAGACAATGGACCTATTTCTTTGCTTTTGTTAGAACAGTGAGGCATTTTGTTGTGTGCATAATCTCAGTGTTCCTACTAGCAAATGCCATAATTTTGTAGTTGCTTTCTTTTTTTTAAGTTTTAATTTGTATATTATTAAATTCCTTTTTGTATTATGTGTATGCATAATTCATATACGTATTTAGTAAGAGACACTTGCTTCTCTTTTCACATAGCTGCATTATCGGTGAAGTTGTG
>NC_087205.1:22213673-22238637 GCF_015104395.2 Macrobrachium nipponense | reverse complement strand
CACAACTTCACCGATAATGCAGCTATGTGAAAAGAGAAGCAAGTGTCTCTTACTAAATACGTATATGAATTATGCATACACATAATACAAAAAGGAATTTAATAATATACAAATTAAAACTTAAAAAAAAGGAAAGCAACTACAAAATTATGGCATTTGCTAGTAGGAACACTGAGATTATGCACACAACAAAATGCCTCACTGTTCTAACAAAAGCAAAGAAATAGGTCCATTGTCTAATGCCTGTTTTATGTTATTCTGGATTTCATTGGTATTTTTGCCAGCAGTTATCTGTCATCTACTGCAACACTGGATGTGCATGTCATCTGCTGCCATGATGTCACTACCTGAACCTACGAGAACACACAAAGCTAAGAATGTGGCTAACTAGCTTTGTTTTTCTCTTTTGCATTAATTCCTGAAGTCATACACTTAATGACAAGAACACTGAAACAGTCCCCATTACAGCACATACTATGTTCCACTAGCTGTACCAATGAACAACCAAGAGGCTTTACTGGTTTCTTAATATGTCCAATTCTTATGCAAAGCACAAGATACTTCAGTTCTAACACCTATCTTTACTATCCTTAGCCCCATTTCAGTTCAGCACTTAACATAAGACAAAAAAAAAAAAAAAAAAAAAAAAAAAACTTTCATCTATACAAAATAGAAAAACAAAATGCATTTAACAGTGGAGATAACAATCTAACACATCTCAAAACACAGAACATTTTGTTTTCTTTGATTACAGGCAATCATCATAAAAACTTACGTAAAAATGAGATAATCACAAAGCAGCTTTGTTACTATTGCAGGTGTCTATGGATAAACAGTGATATATTGCCTGGTTTACAGAATAAACATTTGCCGCAGGTAATGGTAAGAGAACAAAATATCGCAAAGGAATTCCTGCTATCATGCAAGAAAAAAAATTGATAATGAAAAGAGCAACAGGTTGTTCTGGTCTGGTGTGAGCAGCAATGGGTTATATAAGAGATCAAGAGCTATTGGAGTTGAGAGTAAATTTTGATATTCCTAAATAGTGTTCACATTTCTAATTTTACCAGGTAAAATAAGGTAAGTAATGCCCTAAGAATATATCACAAGTTTAAGCATGGTAGGTTCTATTAAAAGGATATCACTCTCAAAGGAACCTAAATGAACTGAGAATTATGTCTGACAAAGGATCTCTCAACTTTTTTCTACTTAGCCATTTTGTGGAAGTCTAAATCCTTCCAAACAACTTTGTAACAAGCATCCTTTATCCTCCATTAATCCTATTGTTTCTTTCCTTATGATGCTACTAGTTATTATTCATTCCAGCCGTGAACACTGTACAGAGTCCTGAGTGACTATGATGACCAGAAAGAAAATCTTCCCAGATCTGCACACTTACATCCAACACGAAGTTGTGTTACACATCAGAAATACATCACTATGCCATTAAAGTGAAATGAAAACGATTAATATGGACATTTCAAAAAGATAATTACATGAACCATCATTATGCAGTTAGTTAAAATTAAATATATAGCAGCCAGCACAAAGGTAACATAAAAAGGTGATCAAGCCATGCAGTGGCAAACATTTTACATTTATGTAATTTAATGGACATATTCATGCAATTCAGAATTTTGTCAAAAATAAATTACCATAAACATCTGACATTCCTTGATGACTTAATCAGCACTGATTAACTATTTATGACCATTCTCATGAATAAAGTATAAAAATCTATAACAAAATACTTAAATCAAACCTCAATATAAAAAAATGTATAAAATTGAATAGTACCGTACAATTCTCTTCATATTAACATGGAGCCTCCACCAAAATGCTCTCTCCTTTCTAAACACCATTTATGTTCGATGAAAAAAATCTCTGATAACATGACATGATTTTACAACTACTAATCATACATTACTTTCAGTTCCTATGAATAGGTTTTCTTCTCACAAGATTACAACGACCTCAAGGCAGAAGAGGAAGAGGACACAGATTTTCTGTGTTTATTTCCACAGAGTGTTCCGTGCCTGATTAGTGGAGGCTCGTGGATGTCAAGACATAGGTGTTGCCAAATCACCTAGAATCTCTTTTTTTATCTGGGAAAGGAAATGGAAAAAAATTGCATGAATCTCTTTTCCTCGAGTGGAATTCCTAATAATATAATTCTTATAGTACGTACTGTATACTTAAGGGAAGAAAAATAAGATTGGAGATTAAGATAATGTATTTATGATCACAATGTTTCTTATATGACAATAATACTTAGTAATGACACACACAGTATAGGATAAAAAGATCTTTGACAGATTAACAACTGGAAAAGACATCTGACTTATAGCTAAAAATCACTTAGAACAGATGAAATCACAGGCAAACAAGTATTTTATGGAAGAAAATCAGAGGCCTGGTGCATGTGCATATGCAATATAGTAGATCCACTTAGGGCCCCCAGTGGCTAAACTTTCTAACTCCTTGTGGGTAGGTGACTTGTTCACACGCTCACAGAGATCTCGAGGCTCGCTGACCATTCTCTAAAGGTCTACTGTCATTTCAACTTGAAAATCCCTTTCATTTCATTTATATTAAGCTTTACTTCACTTGCTTCCTACTTCTTTTCACTTAAATGACAATAATAGTACTACTACATATTGCTATATGCTCAATTTATGTTTGTGTCAACTTAGCTGGCAGAGAGTCTTCGGTGTCTTTTCAGGGAGGGGTCGTTGGTAAGAAACTAATGTAACATTATTTTCTAATAATTTATGTAGCTTATGTTTTTCTAGCACAAACTTCCCAATTTTCTAGGTACCCGGTGACAGTATGCTAATTACATTACCTATATGCTTATTATGACTTGCTTCATAATAAGTAGAGCATTTCATATCACAAGGGATCATGTATAGCCTAAAGTGAACTGAAATGTAAATAACCAAATCGTAGCCTAGGTTCTGCAATACAACACCCAGATTACTTCACTCATTCTAAATAACATTCAAGATATTACAAGTGTTGTGTATATTCAAGATATTACAATGTGTTGTGTATATTAAGAATATTACAATTGTGTGTATATAATGAGAACATTTAAATTTTAATTTTATTAACTGTAAAATGAAATAACGACTCTTTATTTCCCTACCTATGAAGTCTGAGAATTTGGCGTTAGCACGGTCTCCTTCTCACTATTCTCATCCAAAGAACATCACATGAAATATCTCTCCATCATCAGATATGCATGTCTTCTAAATAATTTCCCCAAATAAACTTTAAGATAGGAATACTCATGTGATTTAGGCTTGGAGACCCTGATGACTTCTCAGAGATCGTTGTATAAGGTCTTGCCTGGATGGCCACTTAACTAAGACTGATTATGTCATTTCCAATACAACTGTATTGTACGAGGACTGTAACAAGACTGCTCTGTCTGAGCATTGTAAGACCACTGAATTCAAGGCTGCAACTGAACAACAACAAATGTCTGACTAACTGGCAAACCAACAAACAAACCGATGACCGATACTAAGTGCAATTACATGCACACCACTTACAAACTAATACATGAATCACACAATAACTAAACACAAATACTTTAACAAAACACAATATCTTCCTTTCATACACAAATGATGAACATATGGAAAAATACATTACATCTTGTGGCAAAGTACAATCTCTATTATCAAAGTTTCAACATACTACCCCGCAAGAAAAAAGAATGACAAATTTGTAAACTTAATTTGTATTTTTCATAACTAAAAACCAAACCTGAGGTCCGTTAAACATTTAGGATAATACTAGTGCCAAGCTGGAAACTGGTAGAATTAAAATTAAACTTGTGAGATCCAGGGACTATTGGCATCTATACCAGGTCACAGGGCATGTATTACCCAGAATGCCCTTAGCGTCCTGTGACCCGCCAGTTACAATTCCAACCCAGTCTAGACTGCTAGAGGGGTGGTTCGAGGTGGGCCTTTTAAACTGTTAAGACTCAGGTTTTGTTAGTTATGAAAAAATACAAATTAGTTTACAAATTTGTCATTTGTTCATACATAATACGAAAAACAAAACCTTCAGTCTTAACATTAGGATAGACTTACTTATTGGTGGGAGGTAAGGCACTATCACTGACTGGGAGTTCCCAGGTTATCAGTGGGGGTTCCGTTCTCGGCAAAGGTGGTGATACATGAAAACCACCATTAACCAAAAACTCAGTGACTTATGGCGCTGAGATTTGGTTAATGACGCCTCAGTTAGGATGTTATGGCGCCATAAATATTACCAGCATCTTATGGTGCCGATAACTGAAATTTACCTGTTATGGCACCATAAATTGCCGATTTTATGGTGCTAGACAAGCACCGTAAAACTGGATCACCATTAACTGGGAACTGCCTGTAACTGTAATAGTCCTGTTCTTATCAATGCCTTCCTGGCTTCTGCAGCTATATGAGCTGTCTTTCTGCTTGGGAGGGTGCTCGGCTGAATATCTTTTGCAGGATCAATTTTTTCTATCTGCCACAGCTCTAGGGGGTATAGCATAACTACAGATCTCATGAGCTGGCTATGACCCATTCTTAGAGTAGCCACTCTTAGGACCTTGTCTCACCCCATTTGTAATTCGACCACTTGACCCAACTTCCACTTGCTCCTTGGCCCCTCATCATGAATGATTACTACTTCCCTATTTTGGGCCATGAGCTATGCACTGTTCCTACTTGACAGCTCTCTCTTAGTGCTGCCAAATACTCCCTCTCATATCTCTTCCATAGGTTGTGACACAACCTGGACACATAAAGAAATCTTTTCTCAGTGAACTCTCTCTGTCCATAAGTAGAGTCACCAGGGATCTCTTCCCAATTTACTACTTCTCTTGGGAAGGACTTAAGCTTTCTTCCAAGAATCAAATGGTTCACGGTTAAAATTTCCAACTGATTCAATTCCCCGGGTGTGTAACTTTACAATCTATCATTAATAATCCTTTCCATCACCAATACACAGGTCAGTTCTTCAAAACTGAGTAAGGCCTGGCCCCTGATCTTTTTTAGGCATGACTTGAGAAGTGTTATCGGCCTTTCCCATATCCATAGCACCAAACCATGATGCTCTCGCTGGAATGAATTTCCAATTACACTGTATCTTTAACAGATGTTCCTTTACCCTGGGATTCTTCGACATGGCTCTAAGATAATCTGATGCCACTACAAATGTGGTGGCATTATCACTCAACATGAGTGCTGGGAAATCTCTTCTGCTGCAGAATTTTCAAAAACTCACGAGGAAAGAGTCACAGGACTGATTATCAACTAGTTCCACATGTATGCCTCTGGTTATTGGGCATGTAAATAGGATGATATAAGACTTCTTAGGGTTCTGTTCCAATAACCCTTAAACCATAATGCACTGGTGTAGTCCACATTGCATCCTGAACTCATGTAAAGGAGGAACCACACTGGGCCTATACGGCTTCCCCTGCATTCTACAAATCAGTGGTGTAATATACTCTTAGTTGCCTGATCTGTGGGATCTAGAACTCCTGTCTGACACTCACCTCAGTTGCATTTACACCCATATGAGTGATAGCATTGTGATGTTCTTTAATAATTGCCCGAGTAATGCAGCAACTCTTTGGCAATAGTATTGGAAATTTAGCAGCTTCAGGTAACAGTGCATATTCTAGTCTACCTTTACACATTATTACCCCATTGTCCAGGTAAAGATTTAACTGGTGTATGAGAGCTAGTTATGGTTTTCTTGGAAAGATTCCTTTTGCATGAGGACAATAGTTTTACGCTCTGCCTCTTGGAGTTCTTCCAAGGTCAATTCACCAATTACTTTCATACTGGTTGAACTCCTGCAATTATTAAAATTCAGAGGATCCATGGCTTGGTCCTATATACCCTTTTGACCTTGCTGAATCTTTCCCAACTATGCAAGTGAATATCACCATTCAGGTTGTCCCCTACAGTATTGACCAGTTGTTCTCTTCCCTACCCTGTAAAACGTGATTCACACACCCATGACCTATCTATTGGCCAAGAGGAATTTTTTAACAAAGGGGGTCCCTCCCACCAGAAAGAATTGTCCATGATTATTTCTGTCCTTTTCCCATGTCAATTAGTCAATGTGATTATCATCAGTAGGTACATAGGACAGGACTGCCTCTGGAATTAATGAGTTTACTTCCTGTACTCTATTTTTCACAAATAGAGGTAGAAAATTTTTTTATACTAGCCAACTTAGGGCGCCTTTACAGTCCGACCAAACGAACAGTTCAACAAGCTCATCCTTCTTTAAGGATTCTGGAATAAATTTGCCCATTTTTGCTGCTAGCAACACTGTCATCAACTCAAGCTATGGAACAGTCAGTTCTTTAATGGGCGCTACTCTTGCCTTTACTATCATTAAATGAGTTTTTGTTCATAACTATATGCTACACAACCATATGCTGACTCACTGGTATTGCTGAATATGTGTAAAGAGTCCCCCTCTCCTAGGCTAGTATTCCTAGGAAAAGTAATATCAAGATACCTCTTCAGATAACTCGAACCCATTGCTTACTTGTAAGTGGGTTCTGGGAGTTGACTATCCCAATCCAACTGTTGCTTCCATAAATTCTGGAAAGTAGTATATCCTTGCCTAATAGTGACAGGTAGAAGTACTCCTAATGGATCGTAAATTGGTACAATTGTTTTTAACATTTTTCTCTTAGTCTGACTAGACTTATGTCAGTAAGATGTAATGTCAAGGTATCTTTCCTTTTGTCCCAATCTAGACCTAAGACCTTATGAAATGTTTGCTCTTTGGCACTGATCCCATATGCTCTAGCTATGGTTTGTAACGAGTCATTATTACTCATCCATTCGTTCAGGTACAAATGTGCCTGTGCAAATATCTTATTTGCTTCTAAGAAAAAATTTACCAGCTCATTATCATCATTCCCGGTGAACTGTAAGTTATCTACATTCTGAAAACTTGACACACTATTGCTTTAGTCTATTCGAAGCCAACCCAAAGTTGGAGGTTAATCTAAATCTATTGCCTTTCCAACATACTGTTTGTCAATTTCAGAATAGGTTACAGTACCCTAAAAGTTCTCCAATACCTTCTTTCCTGTTCCATTATCTCACTGCACTTAATACCTAAGTGATCCAAACTCCATAAAGTTTCAAGATCTTCCATTGGTTCTTTTACACGAGCAGCCCCTTGTGTCAGTTATATAGTATGTTTTCTCACCCAGTTTTAAAACAGAAACATGAGTTTCCATGGTGGGATGAGAACTACAGGTTCCAGTTACAATGTAACCAAATATGGTTGATAGCAATATTAAATTCTTAAATTTCCTAAACCCTGAATGTATAGTATGTTGTACATTGTCAAACCCCTATTAACAACACTAGTATAGGCAATTGTTTCTCTACAGGTAGATCAAAATCTTTATCAGCCAAGCTGATTTTTGTTTTACATAATGACCATAAATTCTTCTTAATTCTGAATTTCAATCTCTTGTCGAAGTTTTGACAATGCTAGCTTGTTTATTTTCATGGTCAAATTAGCGGTCAATGAATTTACATTAGCGCAATTTGTGCTGTGTACATTTTTTAGGATTAAGTCTAGGATAAGATTTTGGAGAAAGTTCTCTTCACTTGTTGCATATTTTGTGCATTTTGCTTTTCTTGGTGTTAATATGCTACTTAATTTTCATCATTAGTCCCAGAATATTATTGACATCATACAATACCTAGTATTGTTGTTGGCTGATAGTATTCCAATGTTTATTTACTATACAGCATATGTATTGTAACTACTTGACCGCACTGGGTATAGCGGACCCCCCGTATTCGCATTCTCCGGATTCGCAGACTCACACATTCGCGGATTTCTCTCGGGAACGTTTCCCCGCATTATTCGCAGAAAATTCGCACATTTGCCGTATTTTTCTATGAGAAATATCCACAAATTCCTGTTTTTTTTTATCAATTTCATCATAAAATGCACTTTTTGTAATAAAACTATGAAAAAACCCAAGTATGAACATTTTTAGTGGGTTTTTCTTGAGTTTTAACTAACAAAATAGGCTGTTTTTAGAGTTTTTATAGGGGTTCCAAACATACGCGGGTTCAAACTATTCACGGGGGGGTCTGGTAAACATCCCCATTGAATATGGGGGGACCACTTTACCACAGTATATATTTTGTAGTTGCTTACATTCTCCAGCCTTGTGTGCATGAGGAATACTTTACTTTATGGTTTGGATTTTGCTAAAAACTGGAGGGGTTCGCCTAAAGAACATTCTTGAACTGTTATTTTTGCTTCCACAATCTGTTGCTATGTTTCTAGTTTGAGATGCCAGAGTGATGGTGTACTATTAGCCTAACTGTAATGTATAGGTCAAGTTTTGACAAGGACCTGCATCATTTTGTAGATTTACAGGGTCAGGTCTGTACCCCAGAGCTAACCTACTATATTTGCCAAAAATGAGCACCTCCCCAAAAGAATCACCTTACAAGGAAGGCTGCAGAGTATGTCAGCTATAGCCTTAGGTTGCGGTTTTCTAAGGCATTCCCTTCTTACTATGTATAGCAAAGTCCAACTAGCTTTGCAACTAAGCCACGCCCACTGATCATGTCATGACCATTCCTTGAGGCTGACTGGCTGGAAACAGTTTCCAAAAGTTGGTTAATTTGTGATTCTTTTCATCTTCATTTATTTTGCAATGGCTGTTTTACCAAACTAAAATATATTGTGCTGATTATGAAAAGGAAATGCTATACAGTAATAACCTGAACTTACATGAGGTTAGGTTCCAGACCCCCTTGCGCAAAGGGAATTTGCGCTCAAGTTTGGCACAGTCTCTAAAAATGCTAATAAATGCATAGTACTTCTAGAGTTTGAACACTAAATATGACCCTAATCACGCTCCCAAACATTAAGCTAACTTTTAAATGAAACTAAAGTTACTGTAATTTCATTCAAAGTTAGCTTAATACATTACCCTTAGAAAAAAGAAATAAATGGTTGGTAAAATATAGGAGTGGGTGAAGATTAAATACATACAATATTTCTCTCTTCTTTGCCCCTTCAGACTGACCGATCTATTCTTATAAGTCTTCTCAATCATTTTTAAGAAATTCTTTCTGTCTCTTTTGCTTTGTTCAAAATTCCTTTTCATGAACAAACAGTGCTTTTTATTTGGACTGATACAACTCTTAGTTATGTGTCTGTTTAGTACAGCACATTGAGAGAGAGAGAGAGATGAGAGAAGGAGTGCAGAGAGAGAGAGAGAGAGTTCCTGTTCCTATTTCTGCTGGTTCCCGCTGCTGTTTCCGGTGGGTGTCAGTGCTTACACTTCTTACCTTACGGACCTTAGAGCTCGTCCGGGTTTCCCCAGGTCCCTCAGTGTGAAGCACCTCTAATGTCTACCAGAGAATTGCTAACGCATCTTCTGGTTTATTTTGCATCTTCAATCTTGGATGGTCTGGGATGCAGCTTAAATATTTGTCGAGCTTATTCTTAAACACATCTACACTCACTCCTGATATGTTCCTCAGATGAGCTGGCAACGCACTGAATAGATGATGCATTGTCGATGCTGGTGCGTGGTGGATTAATGTCCTGGGTGCTTTCCTTAGTTTTCCTGGTATAGTTTTGGGCACTATTAATCTACTGCTGCTTGCTCTTCCTGATGTTTTTAGCTCCATGATGGTTTGGCCATTCCTTCTATCTGTTTCCATGCCTATATTACATGTAGCATCTCTTCTCCTTTTCTAGACTATATAATTTTAAAAAATTGTAGTCTTTCCAGTAGTCAAGATCCCTTAACTTTTTCTATTCTAGTTTTAAAGGACCTTTGTACACTCTCTATTTGTGCAATATCCTTTTGGTAGTAAGGGTACCATAACATATTGCAATATTCAAGTGGACTATGTACATATGTTCGGGTTTTCTTGTTTTGAAGTGAGGTAACAACATTCCCAGTTTTGCTTTGCATTTTGCCAATAGTATTGCTATTTAATTATTGCATAACATGTTTCTATTCACATCATGCCAAGGTCTTTAACTGCTTCCTTATTTGATTGTTTCATTGTTAGGTCCCCTATATCAATGATGCATATATATATATATATATATATATATCATATATATATATATATATATATATATTATATATATAATGTATGTATATTTAGAGAGAGAGAGAGAGAAAAGCATTGTCTTTACACAAGTACGTATTAAGCTAACTTTTAAATGATATTAAAGTTACTGTGATTTCATTTAAAAGTTAGCCTAATACATTACCTTAAAAGAAATAAATAGTTGGTAAAAATATAGGAGTGTGTGAAGATATAAACGTATGGAGAGTTACAAGGATTAGGATGTCTCAAAAACTTGTTAGTCCATCCGAGGAGACATTATGTGGTCACTTATCTCTAGGAGCAGATTTTACTTTTCAATTCATTCAGTCTCCTGTTTACAACTTCTGGTGGCAGTTTACTCCATGTGTCACATATCTTGTATGTAAAGAAGTTCCCACAGTGGCATGTGTTGTATCTCTTCAGTTCTAGTTTCCATCCATTATTTCGTCTGGTTTTCGTTTAACGTAAATAGGTTACTGTCTACTTTTGTTATGCCTTTTATTTTTTTAAATGCTTCTATTAGTGGTTGTGATTGTCATGTTTCTAAGCCATAATGTTCAGGCTCTCTAGATGTCTTTGGTAACCTATTTGCCTGATGGATGGAATTAACTTTGTGGCTCTTGCTTTTACCCCTCTTATCTATTATATCCTTATATTCAAGATGAGTCTTAAACTATTGATGAGTAGAGCTGCAGCACCGTTTCCTTGCTTCTGTATTTGAACTGCCTCCTTATGTATCTCACTAGTTTCTGTGCCTTCTTTTCAGCTTTTATGCACTGTTTTGTGCATTTTAAGTCCTAGGTAATAATGACTCCCAGGTCCTCCTCTTGTTCTACACTATTTATGTCATTCCCAAGCAGCTTGTAGCTGGCATGGGGGTTGTTTGTTCCTATTTGTAACACTACATTTATCCAAGTTGAAAGGCAATTGCAATCTTTTTGACCACTCTCCTATTTTCATTAGATCATTTCTTAAACTTTCCACTGTATCTGGGTCTGCTGCATTTACACCTAGTTCGGTGTCATCTGTAAATTTGGCTATTCTGCTAGTTAAGTCTACATCAATGTCATTAATGTAAATCAAAAAAAACAAGGGAAGGGCCAAGGGATGGCCAAGGACAGAACTCTGAGGAACTCCGCTTGTTAATTATGCCATTCTAATTCTTCACCATTTAATATGACTCTCTGTTTTCTATATGTTAGCTAGTCTTCGATCCAGTCCCTGCTATCCTCATACAATTCCTAAAGCTCTAACTTTTGTCATTGGTTCTTGTGTGGAAAACTTTGTCAAAGTGGCCTTTTGGAAATCTAAGTAAAGCATATCTATTGTTCTACTACTCATAGATACCAAGCATGTTGTGAAAAACCCCCACAAAGTTTAATAGGCAGGATCTGTTTTGTCTGAAACAGTGTTGGCTGTTTAACAACAAGTTATTTCTATCAATGTGATCCACAATTTGATCTATAGTTTTGCGGCTCTTCTCTTGGACTTTTTTTGTAAACTGGGCACATTACCTAGTTTCCATCCTTTTGGTGCCTTTCTTTGTTCTGCACTTTTTCTGTAGAGTTTATATAGATGAGGAACTACAGTGGTACCTTGGACCTCGAGTTTATTCGTCTGTGGTCAAGCTCGTAGCTCAATTTGCTCGTATATCAAATCAATTTTCCCCATTGAAAATACTTAAAAAGCCCTTAATCTGCTACAACCCTCAAAATGCCAACCCATAATTTTATGTTTCATGTTATCAAATAAGAAAAATACATTTCTAAATAACAAATATTGTATAAAACCTAATAGAAAGAGTATTTAAAGATATAATAAGGTTTTATACAGTGTACAGGTGGTGCTCAAGTTACAATAATTTGTCTTACGATAATTCAATTTTACGAGAGACAAATCACAGTAGCCTAAACTTTTATCCCATCTTCTAGTTTAAATAAGTTAAAAAAAACAGCAACAGAGAATGATGAAAGTACTGTTTCAACATTATAATCATTGCGTAAATGTGTACAGCAATGAATAACCAAATGAGAAACAACTTTTTTAAGTGCAAAAGAATTGGATAACATCAACATCAGCTTGGCATGTATTTCAACCATCTTATGATAGTAAACAATTACCATAGTTACCTTATAAATGACGTTATATAGAATAGGACTGAGATATTTTGATGTAATAACTTTATTCGCAATATTTCAAAGATCAACAAGAAAATGTACTGTTAAATTCAAATCAAGTTGTAGCTGAAGCTGAGAAAAAACGTTCAAGCTGCTAATGACTATTATTGTGCATTGGCAACAAGGATAAATCTCCTGTAAACTTATGCCATCAAACACAACTGTAGAAAAAATTGAGAGAAAATAATTTTAATCAAAACTACTGAGCATGAAAAAATACATTTTACAGTTGTTTTCATGCCAATAAAAGGTAAATAACATAAAGTTTGCATTACAATGAAATAAAGTTAAAATGGAGAATGGAATCATGTAATTTTTTACTAAAAAAACATGCAGCCAATGTAATCCATTAATGAAAAAATAATTTAGCTTACAATCACAACGAGACGTATTTGAGACATATTTCGACTTGAAAACACATCGTATGACAAAAAATGACCTTGTCTCATATCAGTCAAGTATCTAGATATTCGTTTATGCTAACTAGAAGCAAGAAAATTTGCTCAGAATTGAGTTAAACATGGTGAAATAAACTTGTATTCGCCCTCAGGTGATTTTCAAACCAAAACATTGACCACTATGTTAGTAGTGTCTTATTAGACAATATTATGAGAATACATACAATATTATT
This sequence comes from Macrobrachium nipponense, assembly GCF_015104395.2. NCBI lineage: Eukaryota > Metazoa > Arthropoda > Malacostraca > Decapoda > Palaemonidae > Macrobrachium > Macrobrachium nipponense. The sequence continues at coordinate 22,225,687 of NC_087205.1, read as the reverse complement.
GGATACAGTGAAGTAATGTAGTAACTTTTCAAAACAACAAGTTTGTCTATTTTGTCTTAATGTCCTCTTCTGTAAATATTATTATGTCTAACGTTTGAGAGAGAGAGAGAGAGAGAGAGAGAAAAGATGAGAGAGATGAGAGAGAGAGCAGACCGAGAGAGAGAGAGGAGAGAGATAATTACGTAAAAATCATTGATCGCTAACCGGCAACTCTCTCCCTCCTGTCACATTACTTGACATATTTGACAGTTCTGGATTTCGAGCTTCTGGTGGAGTTAAAAAGAAAGATGAGAGAAAGACTTCTTAATATGAATGATTTTGTCATTACAGTTATTATTATTATTAATACGTATTTGAAAATTTTAATAAACAGTAGATGCACCATAAAAATTCTCTCATCTCAATAGGAGACGAGAGAAATAGAGAAGAGGTTGTTCTTACTTAAAAGTGAAATGGAAAGGTTATTTGTTTAAAATACTATCACATACAAATTTTGTAATTACAGTTTTATTAACATTATCATTATTAATATTTATTAATACTGAAAATATCAATAAACATAGTACATACTACATGTACCCATAAAATTCTCTCATATCAGAGAGAGAGAGAGAGAGAGAGAGAGAGAGAGAAATTATTATTTTCATTATCTAATGTTATCCAATTTAAACGTAAAAGCTTATTGAAAACTTATAAATTATAAAAAAAATTAAACAAACACTTTTGCAGGGTTTCTCCAGGATTCGAAAATGGTTCGCGTCATTTGTAGTCTGGTGGGAAATACTCGCATATGATAATTAGTTAGGTTTCAATGAAAAGTTTGCACTATTGTGAATTCGCACAACTCAAATCCCGTAAGGTTGAGGTATAATTGTATTATCCCCTGAAATAAAATCATAATAGTATATACCTCTCTAAAAATGGTAACAAAAACAAGAAAAATATGAATGAAATCCAGGAGTGAGTGTTCTGCCCCCCCCCCGCTGCTGCAATGTTATTTCATAACTGAGGTTCACCTGAATATGGATGTGACACAGGGAATGTCTGCATTCGTATTGGTGCTCTTGAATTACTGATATTGGGAAGCGTGTTCACCACCACCGGAATCATTTACAGATTCAGAGGGATGACAAGCAGTGACTACACTCTACAAAACCTAAATACATCTTTGTTTAACAAAAGATTACAGTATGATAGGCTATGTAAGTCATATTGGATATAAATTGCAGAGCAATTTCTTAAGGACATCTCCTTTTGAAATAACAGGATCATAAAAAATTATGTAGACCTATAAGGTCCTATGTCTATTTGTCGGTTTACGCAGCTTAAGATGTTTGGATTATAGGCCTATCTTATATTCAGCTGTTTTATTGTGGTTCTTGTTGGGGTTATTCTTGTTTTTGTTGCTGCTGTTATGGTGGTTGTAGTGTCTGTCTTCAAAAATTGTTCATATGGTATCCTAACATTTGCAAATAAACATAGACCTATTCATAAAATACTGGTGTAAAGAATTATCTGCCTTCTCTTGTTTACTGAAATTTAGTAAATTGTTTTAATTAAAAGTAATTGAGATCTTTATGAATATAGTCTGCGCTAGAATATTCTCCTAACAACAGAGAGAGAGCGATGAGAGATGAGATGAGGAGAGATAGAGAGAGATGAGCGAGAGAGAGAGAGAGAGAGAGATGAGAGAGAGAGAGAGAATGCCCCCAAAACCAAGTGATTGATCCATGGGCTACTCATAGACTGGTTTGGATAATCTCATACATAACTTTTTCAGCTATCATATATTTTTCTTATTTTGTTAAGTATCTTGTGATGCCTTCCTACTATGTATAGTCTTCATTTTCATAGAAATGCTATAGCAGCTACTATGAGATTCAGGGCCTCTGTAACACGGTTTTTGGTACTTATAATGTAAAAGTGACTCTTTTTGAAGACGGGCCAACATACTCAGAGAAAAGGTTTCGAACGCACTCGTTAAGTAACTTATGACAGCATTTCTTCCCTCTTTCTCGAGGGATGATTGGCTATACGTAACGAAGGCTATACCTCTGGCAACAATGACATACAAATTTAAATACAAGCAAACCAGTACACCTTTATGAACTCTGGAACCTCTCCACTGATAATTGTCATAATGAACAAACCAACAAAATATGTTAATATATAAAAAACACTTTGATTATTAGTCTAACTCCAAAAATAAGTTTCCAAAGAATTACAGTCTACTTTATAGGTCACAATCAGATTGACAAGATGTAGGGAATAGTGGTAACTTATCAAAGACATAGTAGACAAGCTTGATTTGATAACTGCTATATCCAATAACAAGCCTGTTACTGAAAAAATAGCCGGTACCATATATTGGCTTTAAACCTTCCACCAATAATTTTAGCGTCAGAATGATGAACTTCATGAGGCCTCCAACCACTTTTGCCTCGTTGTAATTCAGGATAACACTGAAGCTACATGGGTATTGTTGGATTAGAAAATTTAACTTCTGGCTATAAAAAACTAATTTCTCTGAGTAGTTGTAAGAAGTGCTAAATGATCCTCAAAGGATCCCCCAGCAGTTGGAGGCCTAAACGTTTAATTCATGTATATTACTGCTATACTGTTGCGGCACTACTGACTACAGTAGTATTACTACGCTAGCACTGATACCCACCCACACATCTATGTATCGTTCCGCATTCATAAAGTCTTGGTTTTCAGAGACGATGGAGTTTGTCTGGTGGATGGGGCGGGGGGCCCGGGGCAAACGATTTTTAGTCCAAAAGGGGTTTTGTTTGTTTACCTTGCTTACGTAATGAATGTTTTGCGACTCCTTGGCTCGTAATCATTGGGCCATGGCGTTCGGCTAGATCATTTTTACTCTATAAAAATTAAAAACTATCGGGTTTAGGTTATTGATAAAGCTGACAAAATTTGTGTGTGGTTGTAAAATATACATATGTCAACTTTCAGCTACATCCGATGCTTTGACAAAGAGCAAAGTCCAAAAAACCGTGTTACAGAGACCCTGAATCTCATAGTAGATATTTACTCATCACAGTAATATAATTCGTTATCCTTTTGTGAATATATTTCCAATATAGTTCATTGAGAGCAGTTTGATAGTTGTGTGTAAGGCTGAGACATTCCTAAGCTTGATGTGCGTGTGTTGCCCATCGCTAAGAGCCCACAAGTTTTAATTCCTTTATTCTCTGTAGCATAAGTGGCGTAGCAGTTACTATGGCCATCCACGCATGTATGTGTATGTGCTCTTGCTTATATGGGACACTGCATTTTATATCCATTATATGGAGTTGAAACTACTATACTAATTAAAAGCTACCATATTTCTAACAGATATCGGTAGAAAACTATTTACAATATGAATTTGATGGGTAGGCCCTGTCATTTCTCAAAATAAAATAATTTGATGTGTAGATCTATGGCCTGACAGGTCTACACATCAAATGCCCTTTCATTGCCTCAAAATATAAGAAACTGACAAGTATGCCTATGCCCTATCACTGCCTCAAAATATAAGAAATTGATGTGTAGGCACCTATGCCCTGGCAGTGCCTCAAAATATAAGAATTTGATGTGTAGGCCTATGCCATGCCATTGCCTCAAAATATAAGAAATTGACATGTACAACTAATCTCTCCATGATATTACCATTTGACATGTAGAATTATGATGAATTAATACACTAACATCAGAACTGGCAGAATAAGTCGATGCTTCATTTCAATTATGTAATGTGGGCTATGTGGGATTGCTTAAATAGGCCAACACCAATTTAAAAGAAAAAAAGCAAGAATGCTTGTGTATTTAGGCTGTGCATGAAAATGATCCAAGATCTTCATAATGATATATATTTTATCTTTTATCAGAAATATCAATTGCATACTTCACAATTCCCGGATCTCAAATCTATGGTGTCATGATTCATGCACGAAACTCAACACCACTGAATGGAGTCAACTCCATACTGCTAATCATTTGGACTGTTAACTAGTGTGACGTCATTACTCCTTCGAGAGCTAGCCAATCACCGGCGTGCAGTGGGCAGAGCTTAGTTGAAAGCTACGTGGACTCTGCTTTAGGCAGCCATGACAAAGGTTAAGGATCTTGTCTCTTCTACCAATAACCTGATTGTGCTTCCTGATGCTCATCATAAGATCTTGGTACTTTTTCCTCAATTGCTGAGAGCCTTGGGAGTTTTCTGCATATGCACAAGAGAGACTGACTTCCATTTTATTTCTCTTCCTTTGAGGGATTATATGGTCTAGCTGATTTGCTCACCGTGGAAATGGGCTACTTACAAGTAACGGGTATGTTGTGCAACAAAGCCCAATTGAATGCTGAGAAACTGGAATTGGTTGGCACTAGCTATGATCAAATATCTAAATGTGAAGTTTACTATGCTTCATTACACATATACATATGCTGGTAAATTTTCTTAGGATGGGAATTGGTATGGCATCAAATACCCATGCTTCATTTCTGTATCTTGCTCTTTTTCCTGGTATAAATGCTACAGGTTATACACATACTTAAAAAAAAAAAGAAAAAAGAATGCATTTTATACTATACCTAGACTTTTAATTCACTGCTGTTTCTGCAATTCTACGTCAGTGATATCCGCCGTGCAAAGACAGTGAATCCCAGCAATACTGGACACTGGATTTTAATCTTCCATCACTTTGTTCGTGAGTGCACCCTTTTTATGTACCATAAAAGATAATTAGCCCTCACTGGATCAAATGCTACAGATTCTTACCATGTTTTCATGAAGATTTTGATATGCTAATTATTATCCATTAATCAGTTCATGCACATATGTTATCATGAATTAAAAATCAAGTATCACTCATCAAATTAATTATGTTAAGTACTACTCCAACAAACTCAAAATGCCCCTCCCAAAAAACAAACACAAAAAATCTCCCCTTCAGGAACAGCAACCCCCCGACAAGTCTATGTTACCTTCCAGACGTCTCTCCCAAACTGTTTCTTAGTCCAACAACTTGCAAGTTATTAGTTTTGCTGAAACTAACAACTTGCCTCAATTATATTTTCAAGATTCACTGAACCAATACATTTGTGGTGTACAAGTGATGCAAATGAGCATAATTATTTGCTACACTGAATTTTTATCCAATTACTGAGCTTCTTGGGTACTTAAACAGACGATTATAAATTGTTCTTTGTATGGTGTTTGCATTAATCTAATGCTTCTTTTATTTACTAGTAACTCTGTATTAAAATAATTCCCATAAAACATCACTTGAATCACAGGACTTCTCATATTCTGGGTTACAAGACTGATCATAATGAATTTTTTCAGTTTTTACATGGCAACACTTCTCATCAAACGGGATATTTTTCATTGGTGCAGTGAGATATTCTTATATGTTACTTCACAACAACAAGAACAGACTTGCTTTCTACATTTTTACAACAATGATATTAGCTTGCTCCCTACATTTCTTTCAATGTGATGTTTAATTTATCGGACCCTTCTAGTGTGTGACTTGCTTTCTGCTGACCTTTCACTACTATCACCACAGAACGGCTTGCTGTGGGCTGCATTTCCTAGATGTTCGAATCTTGGATACTAACCATGCAAAGAACAAAGCAAACTCACTGAATCCTTTGATTATATCAGTAGTGTCTAAGCAATTATGAGTAATGCAGTACCTGAGCATAAAACACTGACAGCATTTATGTTACTATTTGACCATTTGGTTATAAAAAACAAAACCAATTTTGCTTCAAAGCATTAATTTAATTCAATAACATAATATTCAAGACATTTTTTCTTAGTAAAAAGCCTTTATACTGTTTTATTGCAAATTAAATTAAATATAGCTATTTTATATGCAATGCATATCCATACCAACACACATCAAAAATAAATAATTACCAATCACAAAAGTACTTACCCTAAGTGGTGCACAGGACAACCAAGATCGGCCAGTCAACATTTCACCAACTATGGTCCAAGAGTCCAAAGTTGGCGTGTAACATTCGATTGTGTCATGGAAATGCTCCCAACCATCTTCTCCTCCGAGAATGTATATTCTTCCATCTACAACAGCCACACCTTTAAAAATACCATGTAAATATTGTAGTCAGAGCATCACTCCAGATTTTTGTTGGGGGGGGAGGGGGGGGGGGGGGGGGGGGGTTAAATTTTTTAAAGACGGTTTGGCGAGCGAAGGGAGCCTAAGCAGCTGTTTTTTTTTTTTTGAGCAATTTTATGTGTTGTTTGACACCACATGAGCAGGTATTTCGGCAAAAATTATATACTCCCACTATTGTTTGTTTATCTCATCATCACTGGTGGCTAGCAGACAGACAAGGATCAAGAAACATAGTATTTCTGAGAAATTTCATATATTTATGATTGCACATTTAAAACGAAAACATGCTGTTACTTCTTGGGGCTTAGGGGGTGAGGGGGGCCAAGTTGAGGTTGGGGGAGGCAAGTAGAGGCTTGGGGGGAGGGGCAACTTAAGTCTGGGGGAGGGCAGATTGCCGCACCGGCCCCCCCCAATTGATGCCCTTGATTGTAGTGCGATGTCCCACATTCACCTTTCAACCAAAATTATTTATATAATATATTTTAACCCATCAAATCACAAAAATACTGAATGTCTAATGTAAAGTTTTGCTCAATTCATCATACTAAAAAACAAAGATGAAAAAAAAAAATTATAGTACTACAGTCATACCCTGAACTTATGTGAGGTTAGGTTCCATCTCCTCACACAAAGCAACTTTTTGCTTAAATCTGGAATGGTCTCTAGAAATGCTAATAAATGCTTATTTCTAGAGTTTAAACACTAAATATGACCGTAATTATGTTCCCTAAGTATTAAACTAACTTTTAAATGAAATTAAAGTTACTTTAATTTCATTTAAAAGTTAGCTTAATACATTAGCCAGAAAAAAGAAATAAATGGTTCATGTAAATACTATATCACAATTTTTGAAAGTATATTTTATTTTCCCTAGCTATACAAATCTGAGGTCCTTTACAATTTTTGAAAGTATATTTTATTTTCCCTAGCTATACAAATCTGCTATAGGAATTACTCAAGGCGTAGCCTGGACACGGTTGCTGAATTTTTTAACAAGGCGGTTAGGTATTAACTTATCAGTTTTGGACGTTGGTAGTACCTCCTTCCTTCGACCGGACATAAACATTCCAATTTGCTTTTGGTGGGCCACAGGTAGGCATCATTGAGGGGGGTGGCATGAGGTGGGCAGTTAGTGTAAAGGACCTCAGGTTTGTATAGCTATGAAAAATACAATTTCTTTAAAAAATTGTGATTTGTTCCTACGCGATATACAAACCCTCGGTTCTTTACTATAGGAAGACTCACTGATTGGTGGGTGGAATATGAGTGATCTCCAGTGAACCGACTGGGGTTTAGCCTACCTGAGATTTCCTTTCAGGTTGTGAGAGCGAGGAAGGGAATCCAGCCAAGGACTTTTGATCAGAGTTAAAGAACTGCAAGATCATAGTCAGTCTTCTGGGTTTACTCATAAGGGGGAGAATATGTCCCCCCTTTAAGAGAAAGCCAAGAACCATTATGTCGGAGACATTAAGGGAAATACAAGTTATGAGTTTGTCCTTATGTCCAGGTCCCTCTTCCCTGCCTTGTGAAGGGAAGGGGCGGATATCACTTCTATTAAATATCTCACCTTTCTCACCAGTCACCTTCATTTTGCAACAAACTGGAAGTCTCTAGCACAATATTTCGATTTATGGTGAATTTTATGAAATAAACTTCTTCCTTACGTCCGCGTGGTAACTCTTCCGAAAAAATCATAATTTTTTTCGTCCGTTTGTCGTAATGTTTGCACCATTTTAAATTAGCTGTTACATAAAGTTTTGTATGATGAAAATGTGCGCACTTTATGTAGAATACAACAAAAAACAACCCATGGTTGTAGCTTTTATCAGTTTGGAAATATTTTCATATAAATAACGATAAATAGAAAAAAATTCGTCCTTCGGTCAAATTTAAACTCGACCGAAATGGTCGAAAACTGCAATTGTAAGCTACAACACTTACAGTCTAGTAATATCAATCAATTACCTTCATTTTGCAGCAAACGGGAAGTCTCTAGCACAATATTTCAATTTATGGTGAATTTTTGAAAACAGCTTATTTTTACGTCCGCGCATTACGAATTCATGCATCATTTTGTGATAATATTTTCTCTGTGTTGCCTTGATTGTTTTACAATGTGTGTTATATACCAAAATGATCGCAATTTAGTGTACAATACAACGAAAAAAAATAAACTCATTAGCTTTAACCGTTTTGCTCATAGCCCGATTGTTATACCATTATATATGAAAAATTTTTTTCACGCTGTCATATATCCCAATATTTATATATGATAATGATATTTTTTTTTTTCATTTCTGATGGTTCATACTAAACTTCAGGACAATGACAAAAAAAGGAGCCAAAAATGAACTCTTAATCTTGAAAACTAAGCGTGCTGAGATTTTTTTGAAAAAAAAAAAAAAAAAAAAGTTTCCGCTTTGGCGCTCACTTGCGAACGCCGCCGCCATACGGGAGATGATTTTTAAAATACCGCTTCGGCGTTTAAGGGTTAATGTCTTTATAAAAGATAAAGAATGGGATCTAGTTTGAAAGGAAATGACAAACCACCCTCTTGAAGGCCGAGAAGAAAAATGGAACCAAAAACAGGCACAGTGAAACCAACGAGAGATTTTTCAACATTTAACAGCAGAAGGAAACACAGATTACATGAATCAAGCAATCTACTGAATGTTAATTGCCAAGGAGTTATACCTGTTTGGGAAATATGGTACCCTAAGAGTGTGTTACAAGAAAATCTCTCCTTAAGTTAAAAAAAAAAAAAAAAAAAAAAAAACAAAAAAAAAAAAAAAAAAAAAAAAAAAAAAAAAAAAAAAGCCAAGACATAGTGGCTACATGAACGAAAATGCGCGATCACATTTTGAAGATGGAAAAAAACTTAGAAAAAGGTACTGACTTACTGATTAAAAAATTGGCTTCACAACACCAAAGAGATGTTACAGCAAGGTTTTGCTCACTTAGATTAGCCTTTGATTTAATTGGGTAAAAGGAAAAAAAAATTGAAATCTCCCAACATAACAATATTAGAAAAATGGACATAAAAGTTAATGTATAATTTTCAAGAAATAGAATGATGGAAAATAACAAATATTCAACTAATTACAAGCAATTCTGACAGCAGTAACTCTATCCTCCCTAACGGTCATGAGAAGGAGCACGAACATTCATAATATGGACAGATGGGAGAAATTTGATATTTTTCATCAAGTACTTTAGAGACAAACTATAAAGGCAAAGATAAAACCCTAGATGAAATGTAAAAGCAATGATAAAATGTCTTACAAGAAAAGTACAAATATTTTACATACCTGGTCTATAACGACGTTTCAAACATACCAGCAAACAGTCTGCCATGATTTAGTTCTCGGATCAAATCTTTCTACTTTATTAGTATTTTCAGTAGATGCATGCCATCCACCTAAAGAGATGCCAAAAAAAGTTCAGAAAATGCCCATGAAATATTTACTTTTATGGTGTAGCCTACAGCCATGTAATATATGTACGTATACCAAAAAATAATCAATATTAACCCTTAAACGCCGACTGGACGTATTTTACGTCGACATTTTTTGTCTCTCGGGTGCCGACTGGACGTATTTTACGTCGACATACAAAAGTTTTTTTTTTAAAAATTCGCGGAAAAATACTTTTAGGCCTACCAGCCGAAAACTCTCGAATCACGCGCCTTCCGGGGATGCTGGGAGTTCACGCGATCAAGTGTTTTCGTTGTTACAAATCGTTACGCAGGCGCGCAAGCGTGCGAATTTCTTTCTTGCCGACATTAAAAAGTATCTGTGACACATCTCGGAAATTATTTCGTCACTTTGACATAATTTTTTTACCATTTTAAATTAGCCGTTACATAGAGTATTATATGATGTAAATGTGCGCATTTTTTATGTAGAATACAACAAAAAAATACTCATGATTGTAGCTTTTATCAGTTTTAAGATATTTTCATATAAATAACGATAAGTGCCAAAATTTCAAACCTTTCTTCGGTCAACTTTGACTCTACCGATGGTCGAAAAATGCAATTGTAAGCTAAAAACTCTTATATTTAAGTAATTTATTCAACTCATTTAACTTAATTTTGCAACTAATTGGAAGTCTCTAGCACAATATTTCGATTTATGGTGAATTTATGAAAAAACTTTTTCCTTACGTCCGCGCGGTAACTCTTCCGAAAATAATCATACATGCGATTGTGGTAATGTTTTTCGCACCATTTTAAATTAGCCGTTACATAAAGTTTTATATATGAAAATGTGCGAAATTTCATGCACAATACAACTAAAAACAACCCATGGTTGTAGCTTTTATCAATTTTGAAATATTTTCATATAAAAAATGATAAGTGACAAATTTTCAACCTTCGGTCAATTTTGACTCTGCCGAAATGGTCGAAAAACGCAATTGTAAGCTAAACGCTTATATTCTGAGAATATTCAGCATTTACCTTCATCTTGCAACAAATTGGAAGTCTCTAGCATATTCGATTTATGGAATTTGAATGAATGAAAAAAATAACATTTTCTTTATGTCCGCGCGGTAACTCTTCCGAAAAAAAATCATACGTGCGATTGTGGTAATGTTTGCACCATTTTAAATTAGCCGTTACATAACGTTTTATATATGAAAATGTGCGCAATTTCATGTATAATACAACAATAAATAGTTGAAGGTTGTAGCTATTCTCATTTTCGAAATATTTGCATATAAATCACGATAAATAGAAAAAAAAAACCACGTCGGCTCGGTCAAATTTGACTCTACCGAAATGGCTCGAAAAACGCAATTGTAGATAAAACTCTTACAGTCTAGTAATATTCAGTCATTTATCTTCATCGTGAAACAAATTCGAAGTCTCTAGCACAATATTTAAATTTATGGTGAATTTTTAAAAAAAACTTTCCTTCCCTCCGCGCGCGGATTCTCCGCCACAAATCTCCGAAATGCGTAAGTCCCATTCTCGGAATATTTGCTCCGTTTTCATATTAGGCATTTCATAGAGTTTTATATATGAAAATGTGCGCAATTTCATGTAGAATAAACGAAAAATATTTGAAAGTTGTAGCTTTTGCTTATTTCCGAAATAATTGCATATAAAAAAATATATATATAAAATTCGACATTCGGTAAACTTTAGCTCATAAGATATGGTGTCGAAAACTGCATTTGTAAGCTAATATTCTTACAGTATAGTAATATTCAATCATTTGTCCTTCATTCTGAAACATATTGGAAGTCGTCTAGGACAAATTTTAATTTATGATGTGAAATGGTTTTGAAAAAAAATTTTGAAAAAAATAGGTTTAGGTTTAAGCGTAAGCGGTTACGAACTTCATGCATTATTTGTGATAATATTTTGTTCTCTTGTGTGCTTTTATCGTTTTACAATTTGTTATATACCCAAAATGATTGAAATTTAGTGTACATTACAACGAAAAAAAAGTAACTTGTTACCTTCAACCGTTTTGCGCACAGCGCGATTTGAATACAATTATATATGAAATTTCGTTTTTGCGCTATCATATATCGCATTATTTATATATGATAATGATAATTTTTTTCATTTCTGATGGTTGCATACTAAACTTCAAGCAATGAGAAAAAAAAAGGAGCCAAAAATGAACTCTTAATCTTGAAAACTAAGCGCGCTGTGATTTTTGAAAAAAAATATTTTTTTTCCGCTTACGCGCTCACTCTCAAACCCCTCCGGCACACGGGAGTCATTTTTTTATTTACCGCTCCGGCGTTTAAGGGTTAAGGGAAGCTTACCAGATTATTAATTACCACAAAAAGCTTCCACCATAATAGATTGCCCATATGTGAAAACCAGAAAGGAAAACAAAAAGAATAAAACATGAA
>NC_087205.1:22187225-22213173 GCF_015104395.2 Macrobrachium nipponense | reverse complement strand
CCCAGTATTTGTAGGCAAATCCAATTGAATGACTTTGTGTCTAAGGACCACTGATTCCAGCGGAGTTGTCCTGGACTGTGAATCCGCAGTGACATTCCGTACTCCTGCCAGGTGAGTAGCTGACAGGTGCCAATGATGCCCTTCATTGCCAAACGAGAAGATTGCTATCATCATGTGATTTTATGTAGCTCGACTTGGAACTTCCTCTGTTTAGGCAGTGAACTATCACTGCACTGTCCAGGACTAGTCTGATATGAATATTCCTGGCCGAAGCTAGTCGTTTCAGGGTCAGGAAAATGGCCATTGCTTCTAAGATGTTGATATGGAACTGGCGGAATACTGTCGACCACGTTCCTTGAACCTTCCTGTACTGAGAATAGCCCCCTCATCCGCTCAGAGAGGCGTCCGTGTGGACTACTAGAGACAGCAGGGGAAATTGGAGCGGTACTGATTTGGAAAGACTCTTGACTGTCATCCATATACGAAGTCTTTTCCCTAGTATCAGCGGAATCAAGGAGATTTTGTCTCTGAGTCTGCTGTTGGCTCTTCTCCGCCATACCCGATTGATGTCCTGCATTCTGGCTTTCAATAAAAGATCTGTTATTGAAACAAACTGAAGAGAACCTAGGACTCTTTCTTGGGTACGACGAGACGCCTGTCTGTTCTTGAGAAATTGTCTCGTAGCTTTCGCTATCTCTTTGCACTTGGTTGGTGGAAGAGATAGTTTGTGTGCGGTTAGATCCCATTGAATTCCTAACCATTGAAAGCAAGATGCCGGAATGAAACGGGACTTTTCCTTGTTTTTCTGGAATCCCAGATACTCTAGAAATTTTATTACTTTGGCTGTTGCACTGAGACATTCTTTGTCGTTGGGGTCATCTAGGTAAGCTACTAGTGTAACTCCCTGAGCTCTTAGTTCCTGAACTACTGTCTCTCCTAGTTTGGTGAATATTCTGGGTGCTATATTGAGCCCGAATGGCATGACTCTGAACGAGTAAGCCTGTCTTCCTAGTTTGAAGCCTAGGTAGGGAGAAAAGTTTCTCGCTATCGGGACGTGATAATAAGCGTCTGTAAGATAGATAGAGGTGGTGACGACCCCACGGGGAAGTGAGGTCCGCACCTGCGAGACGGTTAGCATGCGGAACTTGTCGCATTGAATGTATGAGTTGAGATGGGACAAGTCCAGAATCACTCTTCGTTTGTCCGTGTCCTTCTTTGGCACGGTGAACAAACGTCCCCTGAAATTTCAGGTGTCTGACTCTCTTTATTGCCCTCTTTTGAAGAGTAGGTCTTTGGCATAGTTCTAGGAGGTCTGTCGTTGGAATTTGGTGAATCTGACTGGTGGAGGAGGCCCTTTAATCCATCTCCACCCCAGACTTTTTGATACAATACTGTGGGCCCACGGACTGAAGGTCCAATGGTCCGTCCCGGAAGAGGTACAATCTCCCGCCTACCTGGAGAGGCTCATAGATTGGATGAGGTCTTACTTTCTCTGCCTCCTCTGCCTCTGGAGGGAGTTCTGGAGCCAGCTCTGTACCGGTAAGCACCTCTTGCTCTGCTTCCTCTTGCATTCCGGTTATAGCCTCGAAACACCCCTTGTGCTTCAAACGAAGCATTGAAGGCCCCGGGGACGTCACGAAAACAGCAGCCAAACTCGAGGACTGTTGAGTTGGTTGACTCTGCAGCAACACCAATTGTTGCTGTGGTTATGCTTTAGAGGTCGAAGATTGACCAATCTGGGAGACGGGGACTGCCTGAATCACCGTCTGTGTCTGAGGAGCCTGGAAAGACTGATACTTCCTGACCCTCTTCCTACCTTTTGGCTGCTGTCCGGAGGTCTCATAAAACTTCCTTTATGAAGGAAGACCCCAGCGGACACAAAGGTTCTGATTAGCCCTACGTTACGAAAGAGGACACTCTAGAACCTAACCTAACCCTCCAAAATCGAACGTATCGACCTGGTCAGGTTTAGAACGAGGTCTAGCAACCTACATTTACGTAACAGAGAGGAAACTCTCTAGTGATGGAAACACCCTCCAAAACCAAAATATCGGTCTGGTCAGGTAGCCAGGACTAGTACCAACTATGGGTATCGAGTAGCACTCTCAAACTCCTAGCCTACCTTCCAAAATCTCATCGATCTGGTCAGGTAGGCTAAGGTTGGTAATTTGTGTGGGACTTCCAAACTAACCTCATCATAATAAAATTAGTATACCAATATAATATTAAAACAAGATAATACAAAATTACCCACATACACACATGCATGGAGCATATCGGATGGAAGAGGGCTTTCCTTTACCTCCAAAATAATAACTGGCGAAGTACTAGGCTAGCCTAGCTCGCTTCCAACACACTACTCACGCATTAAAATGAAATAAAACCACACTTTCGTGAGGGAACCAAATCGCTCATGAAGGACGATGACTAACGAGGGAAACACTCTAATAAGGCCAAAAATGTAAAGGTTGAACCGTAATACATAAGCCTATCGATACCCAACAGCAAAAATGATGTTATTATGATATAACAAAGTTTCATGTATACTTACCTGGCAGGTATATATATAGCTATATTCTCTGTTCGCACTGGCAGAATTTTCAAAACTCGCGGCAACCGCTAGATCACTGGTAGTTCAGGTGATCGCCACCTCCCCGCTCCCGTGGCGCTGGTGCTCGGAATCATTCCCATTTTCGTCAGATTTTTCTCTGAACCCTGTCTCCTGAGGGGAGGTGGGTGGGAATTTAATTATATATACCTGCCAGGTAGTATACAGAAACTTTGTTTATATCAAATAATAACATCAATTTTCATGTATGACACTTACCTGGCAAAGGTATATATATAGCTGATTGACACATTTGGAGGTGGTCAAAGACAGCAACATTGTAAGAGTTTTAAAATTTAAAATTCAAAATACTCTTAGATTCCTTACCTGCTAAGGTAGCTGACTTCAGCATTCCTGCCTCTTTAGCCTGCTAAACCTTAGTAGCTTCCAACTAGGACGTGACCTATTAGTTGATGAAGCTAAATACAAGGGTCTGACAACTGGACAGGACCAATTTGTTGACAGGAAACCCTAGCCCTCTCTTACCACGGGCATTCATGCTAGGATAAGTTATACCACCTGAACCACACACAAAACTAACCTAACACACTACACTTCACAGACTGAAGAGGAAATAACCCTCTCAGACAACCATAAAAACAACACCACTTCATTAAAATACCTAGCATGTTAGTAAGTTATGGGGTGGAAAATCCTTTGCCCAATACTGCTCCTGAGGATACATATGGACCCAACGTTGACAATTGTCAAACGTTGTTTTGACGTTTCTAAGGTAATGACTTGCAAACACTGAAATTAGTCCTCCAAAACAAAACGTCGTTTCAATGATATCTTTGAGGGCCATATTCTTTTTAAAAGCCAAGGAAGTAGCTACTGCTCTCACTTCGTGCGCCTTAACCTTAAGGATGCCGAAATTTTCTTCTTGGCATAACATATGAGATTCTTTAATTAGTTCCCTAATAAGGAAAAAGGCAATAGCATTTTTGGTCATTGCTCTGCTAGGATCCTTCACAGAGCACCACAGTGATTCTGAAGTTCCTCTAATCTTACTGGTTTTCTCCATATAATAGCGTAATGCCCTTACTGGACAAAGAACTCTCTCTTGTTCCTGTCCTACTAAATCTGAAAGACCCATAATTTCAAAAGACCTTGGCCATGGATGAGCTGGATTCTCGTTCTTGGCCAAGAACCCCTCCTGAAACAAATGAGCAAACCGCTTTGTCATGTTTCCAGCCAATTATGTTTTGCTAATTGCTTGCAGCTCACATCACCCTTTTAGCTGTGGCCAAGGCCACCAAAAAGATGGTCTTTTCGAGATATCTCTCAACAAGGCTTGATCCATCGGTTCGAACTTACTAGTTCCTAAAAATTTCAGGACCACATCGAGATTCCAGGAAGGCGCTCTGTATTGGAGCTCCTTCCTTGTTCAAAGGACCTTATGAGGTCTCTCAGATCTAGATTATTTGAATATCTAAACCTCTATGTCTAAATACTGAGGCCAACATACTCCGATACCCTTTAATCGTCTGAGTTTGACAATTTATTTCCTTCTTTAAGTATAAAAGGAAGTCGGCAATTTGGGTCACAGAGGTACTGGATGAAGAAATCTTCCGACTCTTGCACCACTTGCGAAAGATTTCCCACTTCGCCTGGTACACCTTAATAGTAGAGGCTCTTTCTAGCTCCGGCCACCGCTCTGGCCGCCTCTCTAGAAAACCCCCCTCGCTCTGACAAGTCTTTCGATAGTCTTGAACGCAGTCAGACACCCAGAGCGAGGGTGTTCTTGTGGTACCTGTTTGAAGTGAGGCTGTTTTGAGTAGATCTACTCTTGCTGGAAGTGTCCCCCCCCCTTTGGTACATCTATTGTCCATTCCAGTACCTCTGTGAACCCAATTCCCTCTCGGGCCGGCCAGTATGGAGCTATGAGAGTCATTCTTGTCCCTTGACTCTCCCTGAATTTTCTTCAAAACCTTTCCTAATATCTTGAACGGGGGAAAGGCGTAGACGTCTAGCCCCGTCCAATCTAGAAGAAAGGCGCTCTACTGCGACTGCTTGACGGTCTGGGACTGGAGAGCAATAAGTCGTCAATCTCTTTGTCATTGCTGTCGCAAACAAGTCCACCACTGGGCGACCCCAATAATTTCCACAGACTCTGGCATACTTCTAAATGAAGAGTCCATTCTGTTGATAGAAGTTGACCTTCCCTGCTCAACAGGTCCGCTCTCACATTCTTCTCCCCTTGAATGAATCTGGTGAGAAGGGTTACGTTTTCCTTCTCTGCCCAAAGAAGGATCTCCTCCGCCAACTTGCAAAGAGAGATTGAATGTGTCCCTCCTTGTTTGCGGATGTACGCCAGAGCTGTGGTATTGTCCGCGTTGACTTGCACCACCTTGTTGCGAATCACAGCGTTGAACTCTTTCAAAGCCAGAAAAAATCGCCATCAGTTCCTTCCTGTTTATATGCCAAGCCGCTTCCTCCTTGCTCCAACGACCTGAAACTTCTTGATGTCCGAGAGTCGCTCCCCAGCCTGCGTCCGACGCGTCTGAGAACAATACATGGTCTGGGTTCTTTTGCTGGAGAGACGCTCCCTTCGCTAACTTCCCCGGAGTTAGCCACCACCGCAATTCCTCTTTGATCTTGTGAGGAATTCGAAACAGGAAGGAATCTGGTTGCGATTTTCTTGGCCAGACTTGGTTCAAAATATTTGTAGGGGTCTCATGTGAAGCCTTCCTAGAGAAACGAACCGTTCCAGGGACGAGAGGGTCCCCAGTAAGCTCATCCACTCTCGTGCTGAACATTGTTCTTTCTCTAGAAAGGCTTGAACTTTCCGGATGCACTGCTCTTGTCTGTTGGGAGACGAAAACCCGAAAAGTCACTGAGGAGATTCAGAATCCCCAAATAAACTAGCTCCTGACGGGGGTCATATTCGACTTTTCTAAGTTCACCATCAACCCTAACTCTTTCGTTAATGTTAACGTCATTTCTAAGTCCTCCAGACATTGCTTTTCCTTGATTGGGCTCTTATGAGCCAATCGTCCAGGTATGAGACAACCTCTTATTCCTAGAATGTGTAGCCACTTCGCCACGCTCGCCATCACTCTTGTAAAAACTTGTGGGCTGTGCACAGTCCAAAGCAGAGGGCTTTGAACTGAAAGACCCCTGTTCTGGATCACAAATCTCAGGTACTTCCTGGATCCTGCATGAATTGGGATAATGAAAAATATGCGTCTTGAAGGTCCAGGGTAACCATCCAGTCCCCTGGACGAAACCAACCCCGCTGCCAGTTACTGAATCGGTCGTCTCCATCGTAAATTTTGTTCTTCTCCACCTAATAAGTTGAAGTTGACTTACGTCCAGTACTGGTCTCCATCCCCCCGAGGATTTCGCTACTAAAAAACAGCCGGTTGTAAAATCCCGGAGATAAGTTGATCCAGAACAGGTTCTATTGCTCCTTTCTTGAGCATAGAAAGAACTTGTTCTTGTAGTGCTTCTTGTTTCCCTGGATCGCTGTAGTGAGCTCCAAGCTCTCTTGGCGAAGTCCGCAAGAGTGGTCTCTTCAGAAAAGGGATCTTGTAACCTTCTTTGGCTACCTTGACGACCCAAGGATCTGCTCCCTTTTCTTGCCAAATCTCCCAAAACTTCTGGAGTCTGGCACCTACTGATGTCTGAAGGGACTTGTTGTTCATTGTTTACTACTGGGTTTCGAACCCCTCCCCTTGGACGGAGCTCTTCTTGCTCTGAAGGCAGGACGAGAAAAGGACTTGCCTCGAAAGGGCTGACTAGCTTGTCTTGATTCCTTAGGCGTCTTCTTAACCACCTTGTTGGGTAAAAATTTCCTTACCGAAGAAGTTAACAGATCCTGCGTCACCTTCTGAGTTAGGGAAAGCGAAATATCCTTGATAATATCCGCAGGAAACAATTGATCCGAAAGTGGTGGGGAATAAACCAATTCGGATTTCTGGGCGTTAGAAACGCCCTTTTAGCAGCAAAAGAGCATAGGAGTGACCTTTCTTTAAAACTCCTGCCCCCCCGGTGAAAAGAGATGCTAATTCATTCTGCAGCCATCCCTTGAAGGCTTTGTCCATGCAGGACATAATACTGCTTGGGAGTTGAGAAGAACCGTTGATTCATTATTTTCCACTGTTCGTCCAGAGCCCCCAAGGACCAATCAAGAAAATTGAAAACCTCGAAGGTCCGGAAAATCCCTTTCAAGAGATGATCTAATTCTGATGGAGACCACCACACTTTAGCCGAATTCAAGGCATGTCTGCGGGAACTGTCAACAATGTTGGAAAATCCCCCTGGGAGGAGCAGGAACTCCCAGGCCGAGATTTTTCCCACCCCCGTCGCATACCAAATTCCGGACTTCGATGCCAATTTGGCAGGAGGGAAAGAGAACACAGTCTTGCCCGCTTCCCTCTTTTCCTTCAACCACGTATCAATTGTTCGTTGAAGAGCCTTCTTAGCCGTAATCGAAAACTTCATCTTCAAAAACGAGGACTTCTTCGGAGTTTTATTCTTGGAGAATTGAGAAAGGGGTGGATGTCGGAGCTGCAGGCTGAAAATCCCCTTCAAAAGTGAAAGAAGGCAATTCGTTAATTCTTATAGTCTGAAGAAGGTGCTTCACCCTCTTTTTCTTCCTCAGATTCTAAGTCTTCTATTTCCTCTTCTGCCGAAGACACATCCTGTAAACCAAGGTCTTGCTGCAGAAAATCTTCTCCAACCTCGCCGGGGAAGAAAACCGGCTCCTGCCGCCTGCGTCCTGCGTCCTTCTGAGCTCCGAGGTTGCGTCCTGCGTCCTGTTCCGGAAGCTTGCGTCCTGCGTCCTGCTCCGGAAACTTGCGTCCTGCTTCCTGTTTCTCGTAACTTGCGTCCTGCGTCCTGCTCCCGTAACTTGCGTACTACCCGAGACTCCGAAGCGTGATGAGAAGGAGGCAAACCATCATGCGTCCTTTTAGATGACTTGACGGGGAGAGATGCGTCCTTACGCCTCGTAGGAGGATGTTCCGATGTTCCCCACGATTTAACTAAATCGGCTAACCTTCCTTGCATCTCTTCAAGGAAGTTCCTAGTCTCTGTTTCCTGGCGGGAAGTCTGAGCAAGCGGAGAACGACGACGAGAAGGATCATCAAAACGAGAAACTCGATCTTGAGCTCTACGATAAGGAGAAGATATCGGAGAGACTGCTCCGTATTCAGAAGGAGGGCTCCTATCCAGAGAACCGTCGTATACATGAGGTCTTGCGTCTTGTCTTGACTTAAAGGATCTCCTCCTTTTAATCGGAACCACCTCTTCCTCATCACTAGAAGAGAAAATCTCGGGACTACTCCACCGTTCTTGAGGGTAACGCTCATCTTGAGAAGACGTAGGTCTATGCGTCCTCTTCAGAGGACGCGAAAACTTCCGCATAACGTCCATACTTGCCTGACGCAGCACTATCTGTAGAGGAAACACTTCCAGTGTCGCCTTTTCTATGACGCACTGCTGCAGCCTGGGACGCAACAGGACTGCCTGAAGGGACGACTGATCGTAAGGGAACCCCTCTCGCCTCCCTTCGACTGTCGACAATGCCTTCTCCCTTGGGTCTGGGAGCTTGGCAGAGGCCTAGGTCTAGGAGCACGAGTGAGACGATCAGCCGCCCCTCCACTACACTGACACTTTCAAACGTACCCACTTTGTCTGTAAGACGCTGAATCTGATCGCCCATTGACGCAAGGGCGGCAAACACTTTCACATAATTAGTATCCTCAGAAACAGCAGCAGGCGCAGGAGAGACCTGAGGAGAAGGATTAACAACTTCTACTTGGGAAGAAGGGGGAGAAATAACAGAAGTATTCA
Organism: Macrobrachium nipponense; assembly: GCF_015104395.2. Lineage (NCBI taxonomy): Eukaryota > Metazoa > Arthropoda > Malacostraca > Decapoda > Palaemonidae > Macrobrachium > Macrobrachium nipponense. The sequence continues at coordinate 22,204,766 of NC_087205.1, read as the reverse complement.
AGGCCTTACTAGAAGATCCTGACCTCTCACTCCGAGACACCGATCTTCTTACTCTATCCTTTTCTAGTCTCTCAACATATTTTGTGAAAGTCTTCCACTCCTTCTCATTTAAACTTTCACACTCATTACATCTATTATCCAAGTACACAAAACCTCTCTACACTTCTTACATACTGTGTGAGGGTCTACCGAAGCTTTCGGCAGTCTCACCTTGCACCCTTCTTTCATGCACACTCGAAATACTATACCAGAATCAGACATTATAATAACTTCCAATCGCGATTGCCAATCCAACTTTCCCAATACGATACCCAATAAACCATCCAAGTACAGCGAAAGTCAGCTAACGAGTTTCGAATTCTAGCAGGGAACCAACAACGATGTTGCCGGTTCAGTGGCAGAAAAAAATCTGACGAAAATGGGAATGATTCCGAGCACCAGCGCCACGGGAGCGGGGTGGCGATCACCTGAACTACCAGTGATCTAGCGGTTGCCGCGAGTTTTGAAAATTCTGCCAGTGCGAACAGAGAATATAGCTATATATATACCTGCCAGGTAAGTGTCATACATGAAATGGTAAAATTTCACAACAACAGTAGCCCTTACTGTGATGTGCAATAGTGGTGAATTTAAGATAATCATCGAAAAAATAAAAATTAAAAAATATAAATTGAGAAGACTGAGAAACACAGTACCTAATGTGAACATGCCGGTTCCCTGGATGAGGGTTCCTTCCACATACGTAACATGTAATCATCTCAACTAACAACTTCTCAAATAAGGACAAACTGTTGTCTAACCGCGTTCAAAGTCAATAAAATTATACTCAACTTAGATGAAGATGCTTCTTGAAGATAAGAAGACATATTAACACAATAATTAAACCAAATTATTGAAAAGGATCACAGCGAAAAATAAACCTGTTCGCGTAGCGAGTGCTATGAGGAATGAAGTTTCTTGGCAGAGGTAGCGGTGGCAAGCGGAAGGTGGTCGTTGTAATGGCACCTCTCTGGCGGGGGATTTTGAGAGAGGTGAAAGATATTGGGTAAAGTATCTGTGATAAGTGGTTTCCACTCGCCCCTGTTGCTATACCAACACCCTTTGGGGGTGATCGATCCAGAGGTAATAACTCTAGCATTCCATTGGCTTTTTTCTCTGGTATATTTAGCATTTATTTATACCTAGAAATGAGTGCTATAGGTACATTTCACTGGGCGACACAGGTCAATCCCAGAGAGTACCAATTAAAGACAATGCAAGGGAGGGCTGCCCCAAAATACAAATAACACAGCATAAAGAAATAAATAAATGCAGCACAAAACTGAGACTAGTACTTTGCATATAATAAACATAGGTGGCAAGGTGATAGAAATATATCTAACAAATGGTATAAAGTACTGTACTACATAGGAAAATTCTTGGATATATATGAATTACATACAACACTGATTACAGGTGAAACTTACACAAGTACAAGAGCAGAAAATATGACAAATTTTTAATCTATTTGTATTTTTCATAGCTGACAAACATTCAGTCTCAACAACAGGATAATCTTCTAGTGACAGAAATCTGTGGCATCTGGCAACTCATGCGTATACGAGATGGAAGCTGGTCACTGACCAGGCTTAGAGCCTCATGACGTGTCAGTCTTTCTTTGACTGCCTTGGAGAGTGGTTGCTCGCTTTTGTGCTCTCCTTCCCATCTGGTTTCTTTGTTAGCCTATGATTTACTTGTGCTTTGCTTTCAGCATATGTGTGTGTGTGTGCCTGCTTGTCTTTTATCGTGAATTCCGCCAAGAGTTCTAGACCCCATCAACACTTGTGTCCATGCATTCCAGGATTTCCATGTTCGAGGTTTTTGGCATCTTCCATTACTGACACCCATACCACTTGCAGTAGGTGCCGTTCCAAGTTTTGTACTATCACTAACCCTTGCCAAAATGTTGTTTCTGGTCTGTGTCGCAGTGGAAGGCTTTGTATAAGAAGAGGGAGTACTGTAAGGTATTGACTTGTCCTTCTTGACAAGGTTTCTCACCTCCCCGAGTGGACAATTCGGCATCCCCTTCTTCCAGAATTTCTTCTCTCTGCTACTTTTGATGCTCTGTCTCCCTTTTCTTCCACTGATTTGTCTTTGGAAGTATCGGGAGTTGCACAGGATGATTGTGTGTAAAACACTGCCCCCTCTCATAGGAGGTAATCTCCCTCCTGGGAGAGAGGAGGCGACTCCATATTCTTCTTTGTTTTTCAGATACGGAATCACACAAGATGGTGGCTGTTTAGATCTCCCTAGGCTTACGGGGTTCCCCCTCCTCCAGGTCTCCACTACTTAGGCTCTCATGTGTTACCACCTTGCAAGACGCCATCAACAACTATGATGCATCCTAGGTGTCTAATGCAACGAAGGTCACACTGTATACTGAATTACCAAGGATAAGTGAAAAAGGTGAAATATTTGGAAATTAATAAATGAAAAGAGCAAAGAAGTAATGAATGGTTTTAAGTGAATGCTGCTGAGATTACCAGCAAAGGACACTTAGGAAACTCTCACAGAGCTGTTTTAGTACTACAGACTCACAAAAGTAAATAGAGTGGTTGGTTCCAACAGTGAGATGTGGACAATAGCCCGATTACCACCCAGATGTGGGCATTATATAATTGATGGGGTTTGTGATGAAACAAATTAATTTTAAATGAAAAGCATATTTTTTAAAAATAATAAAGCAATACTTGAAAGCATGGGAGGCCTGTGAACAGAGCCATTTCATCATTTATGAGACCTGAGAGTTGAAAGTAATAATAATAAACATTTATATTAATTAAAAAACAAAAAAAAATTTATATAAGACAAAGTTTATATTACAAATAACTTGTTACAATAACCTGAATAAAACCACCATCATGCGCCAAGATGTATTCATTAACCACATATTGCTTGAAGCACTGAAAATTTTTACCTGTTGATTTGCCTTGTTTCAGCTTTAGTTTGAATTCTTCTATGTTCAAACTGAGGGCCCCATTAAAAATTCTACACATATGGTGTGGCCAGGGATGACAATCATAAGAGTTCTTTCTACATTAGTAATTAAAAGCATCATATCTCTCATAATTTGGAACATTACCTTATTGGATGGTCTGCACAACTCTTGGGCCGTTCCATCACAGAGACCCATTTATCGTCATATGAAAAAAGTGTCAAGTCAAGGTATGGAGAAGCAGAAAATGACTGAGCTGAAATTGGTAATTGGCTTAAAAGCCTTTTTGTGGCCTCAGTAACTCACCACCTTCTCGCACTAATTATGGTCTTCTTGAATCTTTTGTGGTTAAGTCTGAAAAAGAAAATCTTATTTTACATTGAAGTTTTACCTCTTCCTTATTGCACTGAATGACAAAAAGTAAGCCTTGAACACCAGTGAGAAATAAATAAAGAAGTTGTTTCCTTCCTAAGTGAGAGTCAAACGCATGTACTGTGTTATTAACTGTTTGACACACTGTGCTTTATTGTGAGATGGCTGTATTCCGGTAGTAAAATAATGTATCCAAATTCAACAGATATATGTGTATATTTAATCTATTTCAACAAGTAATAGAATAGTGGTTATTTCTGTCACTTGAGAATTCATTCATGTTATGTACTGTTAAGGATTTATACAACAATAAAGAATAATCAAAATCATCAAAATAATAACTACGGCTGTTTCTACATAGGCCTATACTGTTTCTCTCTGGATAAACTAATCCTTTATAATAACTACAGTGTTCTCGAGATCTGTTTCTATCACCTGTTTCTGGTTACTTGGTACATGACAGGTTTCATATTTCAAACAAAAGGATTTTATTTGTTTGGAAATTTAACAAAAAGTTTTTTTAACAGTGGAAAAAAGAAATTTCCCCCTTGTCCCCTTCTTATTTGTTTTTTGTTTTGCCCCAAAAATTTTTTTCCCCTTAAAAATGTTGTAAAGGCCATTATGTATAGGAGCTCTTTAATATAAATATAATATAAATAAATATATATATATATCTATATATATATATAATATTATATATTATATATATATATATATTATATATATATATATATAGATATATATATATATATATCTATATATATATATATATATATATATATATGTGTGTGTGTGTTGTGTGTGTGTGCTAACTTTTGAAATACAGTAGCTCCTTTCTTGTACAAAACCTCAACTTACCAGATTCCTAAACTTATCTGCTACATTATTACAATGGTTATTTGCTCTTTCACAATATAATGCATACTGTAAAATATCACTTAAGTGAATGCTAGGTGCAAATTACAGTTAACCTCAGACTAATAATGACATAAGAATACTGTTAGTTTTGGGATATCTTTAGAGGTGAGGTATTAAGTATGATCACAATCTTTGTTACTTATATCAGATTTTGCTGCTAATCAGAAGGTCGGACCCCAAAGCCATCTGCAAAGTTGAGGGGTCACTACAATACAATGTAGAACCAAAGCACAAAGGACAATCATTCTGCTCAGTCCTTATACTTTCTTCTATCTTGAGTGGGGTTCAAAATTTGCTTGTTTTAAAGTCTGTCTCATGATTTTAGAATGCTATATAATTTGCTGAAAAAAGAAATTAAATTACTAAAAAATCCTGAACTAACCTGGCCCATGTATTGTTGGATGGGGAGCAAGTAAACTGGGACTCACAGCTAAGTCTTGCATTACGGAAGAAATCTGCCATCTTTTCAAATAAACTCCAAGAGCTCTGAGGATGTGTTTTCATATACTGCTATAATCTCTGTTGTAATCATGTTGTAGACTACAAAGAATGAAGGCTGGCCATTTGGTTCAGCAGTTCGTAAAGTTACCACTTCTTCAGATGCATACTAAAAAAGAAATCTAATATAAATACAGAATATTGCCTTTATAAAATGTTCCATGAACTTTGTTCAACATTTCACATGAAAAATTTCATTTTAAGGTAATCAAATTCCATATAAAGGTTCAATACAGATGTTTATTTAAGAATTCATGAAGCATACATGATGCTGCTAGCTAGCCAGCAGATGGCTTAAATTTTAAATCAGGAAGAATGTATAACACAGGGAAGTTTTGCACTTACTGGTACTGTATTCCTGAACAGGTAAATTATAACAAACTTTTAAGATTCTTCAGACTCACAGAACCATACCTTAATAACTAAATGAGCATCATCAAGAAGCTGCATCTTCCACATTCTCAATAAAAAAAGATGGTCGAAGTAATGGAAATATTCCCTCAATGCGCGTGGGTTGCCCTCTTTTTTGCTTAAGGCCTCTGCACGGCGATATAAAAACACTAACAACCTAAAAAGAGAGAGAGTCTTCATTGCAAGCCCATCACTTTTCATCAATCAGTCATACCTTCACTGTATGCAGGTAGGATTTAAAAATACCGAATATCAGGTTGCTGACATGCAGAATTTACCAAAGGTGGGTTTAGAGCCAATGCAAAGATATTTGAACTGTTAGCACATTAGGAATACATCTCCAAAGGACCTTAAACTTTGGAAAGTTAGATTCACATTCTTTGAGCTCTATGATAGGAACAGAACTAGCGGTATCATCTTCTTAAGCCTATTCCTCTATCATTCATTTATTATGGCATCATACAAGACTGATATAATGGTAAGCAATGTCTTCTGCTATTTTTGTTGTCACAGAATACTCTAATGCATTATAGGACTCTAAATTCATCTTTTTCCCTGATGAAAAAAAAAGGAAAACTGATTTCCATACCTAGTGCATACAAATAAACTTTCTGGTTGTTCTTACTCTGGGTCTATATTACTCAACTCAACACTTTTTTTTTTTTTTAATTCCTAGCGCCATATACTCAATTTCTCTCCTAATTTCAGATGAATGTACAGTCAAACCTCAGTTTTCCTACCCCTCTCTTTTTGAATGTTTCAGTTTTCATATAGTTTTTTTAATGAAATTTTGTTTCGGTTATCATATGTTTCCTCTGTTTTCGTACACTCGGAAAGCTCCATTTGGGGCCCAGCACGTGACTGAGCCCCATATCAACACGTGTTTGTTGTTTTGTGCTAATTTTGCCATTAAAACTCATTGCAAAGAAACCATCATGGGGCCAAAGAAAGTTGTAAGTGCCAGCCCTTTGGTAAAAAAGACCAGAAATATGATTGAATTCAAGAAATAACTTGTAGTGACGTATGAAAGGGGTGCACATGTACCTGATCTCGCTAGGATGTACGGCAAGTCAGTGTCAACAATTAGCTCTATCCTAGCAAAAAAAAAAAATGAAATCAAGTCAGTTGTTGTTGCGAAAGGGGTCACATCATTATCGAAACACAGATCGCAATTAGTGGAAGATGTTGAGGAACTGTTGCTGGTGTGGATGAATGAAAAACAGTTAGTGGGGGATAATGTGTTTGAAGCGCTCATTTGTAAGAAAGCTAGGATGTTGCCTGCTGATTTAAGTAAGAAAATGCCAACAACAAGTGCTGCTCTTAGTGATTTCAAGGCCAGCAAAGGCTGGTTTGAAAAACTTGAAAAGTGTACAGGCATACATAGTATCGTATGGCACGGGAAGGCTGCGAGTTTGGATAAACATGCCACCAAAGACTTCATTGATGATTTAAGAAAGTATCTTGAGGCTGAAGGATTCCTCCCTCAACAGGTCTTCAATTGTGATTAGACAGGCATGTTTGGAAAAAGATGCCCAAGCGGACCTACATCAGCCAGGAGGAAAGTTCATTGCCAGGGCACAAGCCTATGAAGGATAGACTAACACTCTTGGTCTATGGAAACGCCAGTGGGGATTTCAAAGTGAAGCCCCTACTTGTGTATCACTCTGATACTCCCCGAGTGTTCAAGAAAAACAATGTGATCAAAAATAAATTGCCTGTGATGTGGAAAGCCAATAAGAAGGCATGGGTCACGAGGTAAATTTTCATTGAGTAGGTCAATGAAGTGTTTGGCATGTGTGAAAAAATACCTGCAAGAAAATCAACTGCCCCTCAAGTACCTCCTGATAATGGACAATGCTCCTGCACATCCTACTTGCTTGGAAGATCAGTTGCTGGATGAATTTAAAATCATCAGAGTGAAGTTCTTGCCCTCTAATACCATTCCTCTCATTCAGCCCATGGACCAACAGATCATTTCAAACTTCAAGAAACTCTACACCAAGGCACTGTTTCAAAGGTGCTTTGAAGTGACCTCAGACACTGTATTGACCCAAAGAGAGTTCCAGAAGAATCACTTCAATATCTTCAACTGCATAAGCCTTATATATAAGGCATGGCAGGGAGTGACTTCCAGGACAATTAACTCTGCTTGGAGAAAATTGTGGCCAGAGTATTACCTCGAGAAGGATTTCGAAGGGTTTGAGGCTGACCCAACGACACTACACCTGTTGTGGAATCTATTGTGTCTCTGGGGAAGTCCATGGGCTTGGGATGTGAGTGGTGAGGATGTGGAAGAGTTAGTGGATGCCCACAGGGAAGAGCTAACCATTGAGGAGCTGAAAGACCTACAGCAGGAACAGCAACAGACGGCAGATGAGGAATCTGAGTAAGAGGAGGAAGAGAGAGGGGATACTGTGCCTACCTCAGTGATTAAGAAATGTTTGCAAAGTGGCGTGATGTCAAAAATTCTGTTGAGGCATTTTAGGCAGATATTGAGGAGACGTCAGAAACTATGTCACAGGACAGTTTTGTTATTTGACAGGGGTCCAGTGACTCTCAAGCTGGTCCTAGAGCTAGTAAAAAACGAAGTAGGGAAGTAACCTCAGACAGTGGCACTAAAAAATGTAGAGAAGTAACCCCAGACACGTTCTTGATGCCTGAAGTCCTTCTGGAGGGGGATCCCCCTTCCAAACAGTAACCTCTCCTCCTCCCTCTCCCCTCCTCTCCGTCTTTCGTACGCTAACAAGAGTCTTCCATAAAGTTAAGAGTGATGTTAAAAGTTCATTATTCATTTATATTTCTCATTGTTTTCTGTAGTATGTAAAACAATGTTAATTCCTGGTAAAATGTATTTTTTGTGAATATTTTTGGGGGCCTGGAACGCATTAATACTATTACATTATTCTTTATAAGAATTATTGTTTCGGTTTTCATATGCTTCGGATATTGTTGGAGGTTCTGGAATGGATTATGTACGAAAACCATGGTCCCACTGTAGATCCTTAGTGCAACTCAATCCACCCTGTCTGAACTGCAAAAATCACTGACTTGCAGAACAGATAGTGGGCTATGAGTGATGGCATTAATGAAAGTGAATCCGAGTACATAATGTCATTAATCAAAGTGAAGTTAGCTAAAAATTAGATGTGAGGATGGAAGAAAGGTGTTCTTAATAGGAGACCAAGCTACCTACCTAAGATCAAAGAAAAGAATTTACTTACCTATGCTTTAAGCAGTTTATAACAATCTCTCGATTATGCTGGTAATTACGTTCCATTCTGTCTGGGCAAACAGTGGCCAATATGTAGTCATCATCTTCGTAACAAATCCTTCCAATGGTACGAACATCTAAAAATGTTCCATTGGGGGTAATCTGTAAGGATTAAAAATAAAAATAAACTTTTTTCCAAACATATCTCATAATAAACCAAAGAAACAGAATCCATAACTGAATGAAATAATCTTATGTAATTCTAAACCTTGACAAAAAGAAATTTAGAAAAAGCAATGAGCCATCATTTTAAAAGGTAACCACACCAAGTTGCTATAATTATTATCATTAATACACATTTCTAAATTCTCCCAAGGTTGAGCTGAAGGATCATATTTTGATGAGGAGTGTTAACTGAAGCAAGATAGAGTCATTATAGAAGCTGGACAGCTAGGTGAAGAGACCAAACTGAAAAAATGAAAAGGACCCTTTGGCAATGTCCATAACTTATGCAAGAGACACTGTGATAGATATCAGTATGTATATGGTTACACCAAATGCCTCCTTATAATATGGCCAAAGAGGATCCTATCAGTGTTCTTTACCTAAAGCATTTTTGGATTAGTACTCTAAACTAATATGCAAAAGTAATAAAAATTTTTAAGGGGGCCAGCCGGCTAATGCCATTATTTAAGGACAGGACTTTAACATTCATACCACTTACTAAGGTGACTTGGGACCTCTCCAAACCGCATATGATTTTGGCCTCTGACCTTCGGTTTTGTGACGCCAGGGTAATTTATCCCGAAGATAACCATCTTTCATAATTCTATCTCCTCCCCTGATGCTTAATATTAAGACCTGGGATTACTACCATATATGGACCTGATGTAGGTCTCCCATCAAATGAAGAGTTTTTTCTAAAAATAATTTTTTTGCTCTATATGAATTTTTTCATTATGGTTAAAAAATGAAGAAAATTAAGAAAAAAGGATGAAACAAAAATTGCAAAAAAGGGCTTCATGTGATTGTTCCATAATGTCTCTCTAAGTTATATACCAAATTTCAATGCTATAGCTTTAAAACTAAGGGAGAAGATAGAATTTGAAGGTCAATAAGTATAGTTTTGAGATATGGGTGTTCAAAGTTTTTCTTGCATTTTACAAAGACAATTTTAATAAATCGTGATTATTATGAATTTTCAATTTCTTTTTGGGTATTAATAAACCAAAACTATGTTATTTATCATAATATAATCATAAATCAAGATCCCTTTGCTCATAGATTGGAGCCTGGGGCACTGCTTCAGGCGAGACAGGGCACTCCTTCCTACGTAAATCTCTCTCCTCCACTAACTCGGCTTATTAGAGCGAATTTTCTTCTTCTGTATTTTAGCGAGATGTTTTCCTTGTCTTTTCCTCTTTGGTGTGATGAAATTCTTGCCAAAACAAAGATAAACAAACGTAAAAGCAAGAGAATGTCAGAAGTGAAACTTGAATATGTACCCTCTATCATATTTCTGCTAACACTTTGTTTGACAATACGTAATTATCAAAATCTACGATAACAAAAGAAATATTGCATTTTCTGGTACGGATCAGTGTTTTTGGCTTGTTGAGTTACATTTACTAATCATCCTGTGACTACGAAAGTAAGAGGAATTTTGACTAAATGTTTCGTAACGCATTCTCCACTGCCATACGATGGTCCTTGAATTTTATCATGACTGCGTTTTTTGCCCTATACCCCTATATATAGGGGTACCGCCCTGCCCCCTTAAATGCTAACGGCACCCATAAATTCTACATTTGAACTTTAGTAGTTTGTCTTATATATTGACCACCTAGTATACCTATCTTACCTGTTGAAACATATTTCTCCCCCAAAGACAAAAGTATGAAAGTCGTAAAGGAATATTTTTTAAGCTTCTTTCAGATTTTGTTAAGGACTGATTTCTCAGCTTTGAAGCTATACTTGGTGCTGTAATAATAATAGTCATAAAGATTGCATTCCCAACTTTCCATAAATATTAAACAGAGTAACTGTATTTGAAAACTCACCTGAAATATATGGATTGTTTGATGCTGCACAGAGAGAACCGACAATGTTTGCCCATAGAGGTAAAGACCCTGATTGTGAGAAAGAAAAATTTTATCATGCTTGAATGTTCTGTAGTCACACAATTGGCCCATTTCCATGTCAATAATATGAAGCGTGTAATCCTCTAACGGAGAACGGGGGTTTGGTGTTACTGATTCATTGTTTCTGTAGAGGTCAAAGTGATCTATAATGTTGTTATCTTCTGGTGATGCAGATCCAACGATAACATACCTAAGAGAAAATTTTATAAACAATATTTTACTCAGAATCTCAAAAGAGAAAACATTCACATCAGATAAGAAAAAGTCTGATGTAACAGTTTGATGCATCTGTCCCTATACTGCATAAATTAACCCTCATCTAAACTTGGCATTCACTTCATCTCATAATATCAGTGAGTCATTTTCAACCAACCTACATGCAAAACATAGATACCAACCTTCCATCATCTGTGAACAGGCTACACTCACGATTCAACTGCTCTCCATTAGTTGCTACGTTCACAGTGTGCTTGAGTTTGAAGAATCGGTCAAAGATATTCTTACGAATCTCATGACTCTTGGCATCATTGTCTTTCAGAACATTTGTTCCCTGTAAATTCAAACTAGTATATTCATACCAACTTCTATTCATTAAATCACTAAATTTCACAGCTCTAGCTTCTGGTTTTTCTCATGAAGAAATTACTTTTCAAAACTGCCCATCCTACCAACTGAGACATGGGCCCAAGTAAGAATAGAAATTTAGCATGAATAATAACTGTATAACATCTCCGTTACTCTCCATGAGAGCTTACTCTTTAGTTGTCTTATAAAAGCTACATAAAAACCAATACTAGTACCAATCACATGAGAAGGGATTAGGAAAGTGTAACCAAAAATTAACACAATGGTTTTTTTTTTTTTTTTCATCTCTACGACACAATCAATTCAAAGTTTTGCGTTCACTTTAAAACCTATAAATCAACGTAGTATTTCCTAAGAGCTTTATTACTAGAAAGGGCAAATTTTACATTCCTTTCCTTTATAGTAACAAACCCCCAAATTAAAATTAAAATAGAGAATACAGAAAGTTTATCACATCAGTCATCTTGCACCTGAAAACAAACAAAGATTTTTTTGTTTTTTTTTTTTTAAAATAAAAACCAAACTTGCCATATAACCTCACAGCCAGTGCAAAAGATCAGCTGCTGCTGAGGGTCCCATGTATCTGAATATTTCAATGCTCATTTGATCTGCAGAAAAGGCAATAAGGAACCTGAAACAAAAGCATAATTATTCCAGACTGTAATTTGATGGACCAAATAAACTCTTTGACTACAAAAGGTACAACAGTGGTTTAGTAAGACATCACCTGTCACAGCTTTGACCTTAGGAGAGATCAGAAATGCGAAAGCCTAGTGACTGAATGGGTTAATCAATCAAATACGTACACCAAACAAAAATTGTAAATATATAATAATTTGCATATTTCATACATGAAAACATTTTACTTTCACTTTTATCCAGTCTATGACAGCAGAATGAACAATTGTTGCAGTGCAGGAAACTGTAGCTGAAGATAATATTATTATAAATTAGTTCAAGAAAAAAAGAAATGCTTACCTCCCATCTGGGCTAAATTTTCTTAAAAAACATGGCGGCTTCTGGATATTTGTTACAGTGAAATTTGGAGTGATGTTTTGATAAAAATATCGATTACTATGCTGGTGCCGACGTGGATATCTGTGTATCTCACGATGACTAAGACGAACAACAAGGTTTTGAGGAGGAATACTGTGAACTTTAATACCACGCTGAGTTGTATCAGCACTAGTGCCTTCTGTAAGAGAAAAAGAGTGAAAATATACAATACAGTAACAATGATATTTTTATGCAAAACAAATATCACTGAAGAAAGTACAATATGTGTACTGTAATATTAATTGTGTTCTGATTTTTCTGAAATAATACTAAATCTTTATCAAACCTTAACAATGCATTGTTGGAACTCTTTCAAGTACATTTTACCCATGCCAAGATTACATAACTTCAACAATAAAAGCTTACAAAGTAATATCAGAGTTTTTAGGTATAAACCCCATACTTGTGTCTATTTCAGTACAAAGGATTAAGGAAGTATACCATTCAAAACTGAAATAAATTTATACTGGGGTACCAGTTATAGCCAAGTGGCACATGACAAAATGTATAGTTTATTTTGCAGACATATAATCAATAGTAATCATAATGAAGAGTACAGCAATCATTCCCCTGTCAAGTAGGTCACTGTATCCCAGGGGAAGTTAGACTGGATTATGATGTGGCATTTTAAGTGCCATTATATCCTTCAGTGTATTTTTCTCTCAAGTAATGACAGACATAGAAGGCACATTCCTTCCACTGTTACTCTTATGCTTCAAATACATTTCACTATGGCTGATGGTGCTATTCATTTGTATTTATTTTTCTCACCTAATAATTGGTTATCTATGTGGTTGTCCTAAGCCTACGTTGTTAAAAACAGAAATACGAAAGGGGGTACAATTTGTTTTCTTGAACCCTCCAAACCTATACAACCTAATTTTCAATGTCATACCCTGTCATCTGAAAGGGATGCATACTAAACTAACCTCACTTAGCATTTCACATCACACTTCACTAAACAAACTTTAGCCACATGGACCTTATATCAGATATCATATTCTATATAACCTGAAATCTGCCTATCAGTCCTCAAGTTTTAATGTTTTACAGGGTAATTCTTTATTTATGACTTGTTTTGAATACTGTTCCCCTGTTTGGTCTTCACCACTTTACTTGCATTTCAATATTACATTCTGGCATCACAGTTCAGTTTAGCTCACGTGCATTCAGTTCTCCTCAGAATATACCACCCACAATAATAAAATGCAGTTAATTCTAAATAACTGTCTTTTCCTCTGTGAAGCTCAATAATACAATTTTTGAAATGTCTGATTCCTGTATAACCACACTGTGGAATGCCCTTCCAAATCATGTAGTTGAAGCAGTGGAGATTTAAAAGTTAAAACTTAGTGCTAATGCTTGTTTGTTGAGCAGGCTCACATGAGTCTTACTATTATACAGTACAGTTAATTAGTTATTTGTCTTTACCTGGCCAAGGGGGGGGGCATTGCCCCTCTGGATGACACCCCACCCCATCCCTCCAACCTAACATAACCTAGAGGCTAAGTCACAGAGTAGAATACACAAATGCATTCTGCACTTACATTCCATAGCTTAACTTAGAGATGGAATGGGTTCTTACTTGGCAGGATGATGAGGGGGTTTGGCTACGGGACCCAACACATCCTAACATGACCTTGAGTGCCATTAATCAAACTAGTGAAATATCTGAACAGAAATTCACCTCAACCTAACCTTGCACACTGGTCGCAACTGTCTAAGAGGGCATCCCTGTCACCCCCCTAAGCAATATAGTACCTAGCATAATATATTTCTTATCTTCAGCTGGTAGGATCGCTTGCTGCAGCACTGGTAATTTAATTCAGCTAGGAGAAGCATTCATCAATAGAAGGGATTACAATAATTCCAGATAGGTCAAGAGTTGTTTTAGTATTGATTTACCATAACTAGTCGTCCCCAGTTTACGACGGCTCCAGCTTACAATGTTCCAAGGAACTACGATATTTTTCAAATATACCTATTCCTCAGAAATGATTTCCTGGTTTATGATGCATGTTCTTGGGTCAACAACACTTATATGTTACGCCTATCCAACAGAAGACTATATAAACTCCAAAAAAAAAACCCAAAATAATCAATATTTGAAGGTTTTTTTTATGGAAAATGCAATAAGAATGCAGTTTACATAGTTTTCTTAGGATTTTCAACAATATTTCAGTTTACAACCATTTTCGGCTTACAACGCAGCATAAGAATGGAACCCCCATCATAAAATTGGGACTGCCTGTATAAAGAATAAAGTTGGCAATTCTTACACATTTATCAAATTGTATTAAATAAGGCACGTTCGGTAACTATATTAACTAATAATTACTATAAAACAGTTGCATAAAATTCTGACAAAACGTACAGTATAGCCTAGTCTACAGCGCTTGCTCTACAGAAACCTCAAATCTGCAATGTCTATGACCTTATGGAATGGAGCACCTTCAGCTTTCAAACAATAACAATGGACTTACTAGAAAATGGTGCAAGCTTTTTATCATTATCAGTAAATATATACATATTACTCACATGCCTACAAAATCCCTAGACTAAGGAAAAACTGCAAAAGTGGCCATTTTCTGAGCATTGTGATATTAAATTCAGTGATGGCGAGGAGCTAAAATTCATGGTAGTATTATCATATCTTGCTTATCAATTGACCTAAGTTGTCCTTATAATTTCCAAAGGCTAGCCTTATGGTGCTATTTAGCCTAATTTGGTTCTGATATGAAACTAATTGCAGTTGAGATAACAATACGGTAAAACTACGGGGTAACTCCGCATTGATTATTACCCTAGATATTGATTTTTCCTATACTTTTAATGTTGCTGATGAAAGTGGTGGTGGTGTTTTTTGTTGGTCATTTATTATTAACCCCACATCTTTATCTGGGAGAGAGATCGGACATGTCATAGTTATGATGGTCACCCTGGAAGCCATAAGGTAGCCATATATTCAAGAAGGGATTGGCTAAGAAAACCTTATTAAAAAAACTACTAGCCTAACCTAACCTACCCTAACCTAACCTAACCTAGTAGGTCGTGTTACTTAGCTGGGGAAGCTCGATCCCTACTTGGGCCCCGGTGAAGGGAACTCCACTTTCTACCAAAAGCTCCTCATACACTGTTCATGCGCGATAGCATTCCAGGATTACCCACACAGAATAACATATCTGTTTTGAGGTTAATTACGGGTTAAATTAATTCGACTTATAGAGAGAAAGAGAGAACTGGAAACTGATATTAAACAACAAAAATACTGGGTATAGGAAAGTCAATTTCCAAGGTAATATCCAGTGCAGAGCAACTCCACAGTTCTATCAACAATACGTACTTAGAGACGTATAACTTATCCTAAACCTACTTATCCTAGGCCTACTAGCCTAAATACACATCTGAATATTTAACATAGGGCAGGGCTACTAGGTAACAGTAATGAATTTTTGTGTGAGGAATAAGCCCTTTAGGCCTGAAAGGAGATACATAGTGTTTGACTGGGATATTTTAAATTAAATGACCTAAACTAACATTTTTAACATAAGCCTACTAGCCCAGATTTAAAACAACATCTGGATCTTTAACACCGGCATAATACCTATACTACAGTCAATTCACTTAAGGTAGATTCTATGCCTACAAGATGTGTTGTTGGGCAGCCTCTGATTGCCTGGTACTGGGAGGTAGCTGCTCACTGTGTCATATTTCCATTTATAATAGAAAACTAGCAATATGTTTATACGTACATATTTCTTCATTTATCTCACGTTTTGCAAAAGATAGAAAAGTTTTGGTCATACCAAAGGATTCGGTATTCATTGTACAACTAAATAATCTTTTCCTGAAATCAATAAGATAAAACACCAAGGAATTACAACGAGTAAAAGTGAAGAGAGAAACATTTCATTCTTTACACCTACTTTTATTTATCATCAAATTTTGCATCATTAATGGAATCAGTTGAAATAAAACTTGGGTTTTCATACAATACTACAATCACCATGAATACGCTGGTGCTTTCAGATTTTAGATGGCGTGTGATATGTAACGAGAAAATGAAGAATGTCTTATTGTGTTACATCCATACTTGACTTGGCTTGAAAGGAAGTCAATCTTTCTTAATTCTTTGTTGTTTATTACTTCACTGAGATTATTATTTCATATTTCTAAAACTAGTATCTGATGTCTCTTTTGTTTTTGTTTGAAAATATCTTCATATAATAAAATTAGAAACAATATTCTGAAACAACCCGGTTAAAGCTTAGGCTAAGTTGAAGAGTGGGAGGTCTGTCCACAGAGTTCAACTTCTTTGCTGGACTGAACCCTTTCCCGCAGCCCACCTGGATCTGAGCTAACGATACCAGATACATCCATCTGATTATTATTATTTTTTCCTTTATCAGATATGTCCATACATACTGTATGATATCAGATTGAAAATGTTCGACAGTCATAATGGGAATTCTGTGTATTTATTTACAGAAAATGTAATGATGTAACAAGTTAATTATTCTCAAAATTGCAACCTTCTTATAATGCTAATTGGCAAAATCTCTCACTGGGATGACAAACTCAATGATGTATTGCAGATCACATTCTCTCGACAAAACAGTCAAACTTGAATCCTTTACAGATGCAACATACTAATGAGACATATTCTTCAGTGTCTCTTTACATATCACATGCATCTCAAATCTGAAAAGCACCAGCGTATTCAGGGTGAATTTGTTGTAAGAAAGCACAAGTTTTATTTTATCTTGATTGCATTAATGATGCAAAATTCGACGATAAGTAAAAACAGGTATATAAACAATTACAGGCAGTCCCCGGGTTACGACGGGGGTTTTCCATTATTAAGACGCGTCGTAACCCGAAAATCGTCGTACGCCGGAACAACGTTCTTGAAAACATGTCCACAGGGAAAATTTCACTAATTTGCAATTTTCTTAGGGCCATATCTCTAAAAATTATCACTAATTTACTTTTTTTTCATGTGCAACACTGTGTATTCATAAATTACTGTATATTTTTCATTAAAATACAAGAGAGAGAGAGAGAGAGAGAGAGAGAGAAGAGAGAGAGAGAGAGAGAGAGAGAGAGAGAGAGAGAGATTACATAAAACCATTAAATTTGTTGACCATTGTATGGCATTGTTAAGCTCCAAGTGTCACTGGAGTTATGAGGTAGGGAAATTGATACAGAAAAGAAGAAGGGAAGAATTTTCTTTTGAAAATTAGTTATACATATTACTTACTTTTCTACTTCTATTCATTATTATCATTGATTATTATTTGAAAATATAATAAATACGAGCATCTACCATAAAAAAATTTTTCTCTCATCTCATAAGTAAGAGGAATTATCCTTAC
>NC_087205.1:22096761-22186725 GCF_015104395.2 Macrobrachium nipponense | reverse complement strand
CGGTGAAGTTGTGTAAACTATTTCTTTGTAGTTTTTTGGTTTTTACTTATTACCATTGTTGATTAAGGGTGTGGGTTAAAATTTAATTGTATGCTTAAAAGCTGAATCTGTAGTGTCTCTTCAGTTATGTTATTTTCCCATTCTCCAATTAAAGTAAATGATATATGATTTCCTATTGAAGGAATTCACAATAGTCCCCGAAGGCCTGTTTTATTTAAAACAGTTCTATTTGAGGGGCTATTTTTTATAAAGTGAAAGTCAACACATAGTTTTTTTGAAGATATTGTTCTGAGCTCCTTGTGTTTTATTCTATAATATGTAGTATATTTACATGTGGTTTTAACAAGATCTGCTAATTTTTGAATGAGTTCATTAGAATTAGATTAACAAAGGCTGCTAAGTGCTGCCTTAGCATAGTTTAAGAATAATGTGAAACCAAAGAATATGAGAATAATTATCAAGGGAAATTTAATTGTTCTCCGTTGCTGTCCCAACTCCTCTTTTGTTTTAACTGCTGTCATTAATTTTAATAGTTAACCAGACCACTGAGTTATGTAACTACTCTTTTCTAGGGCTTGCGTGAATCATTTGTTTTTTGAAAATAGAAAATTCTTCAGAGTTGATGGTTGATGTACTCATCGTTGTGAAGTATGTATTCATAACTGGTTCCTTGCTTTTCTTTTCAGTTAAAGTCATTACTTTGTAGCATGGACTTCAAATGTTTGATATTAAATTAGTATGAGAGGTTCAAAAAAATCTATATAAAAATACTATATAAAAAGTACATAATTTGAAAGAAGTAAGTTGCTATAAAATAAATATGAAGTAAAGACAATTGCTAATACAAAACCACATACAGTGGGCCCCCCGTATTCGTGTTCTCCGGATTTGCGGACTCACGCATTCGCGGATTTCTCTCTCGACCATATCTACCCATTATTCGCAAGGAATTCGCCTATTCGTGGTATTTTTCTATGAGAAATATCCACAAGTTCCTGTTTTTTTTATCAATTTCATCATACAATGCACTTTTTGTGATAAAACTATTAAAAAAACCAGGTATAAACATTTTTAGTGTGTTTTTCTTGAGTTTTAACTAGCAAAATAGGTCATTTTCAGAATTTTTATAGGGGTTCCAACTATTTGTGGATTCTAACTATTCGCGAATACGGGGAGACCACTGTACTGCTGTTGAAAGAGGAAAGTTGCAGTGAAACTGATATAAGATAGAGGAGAAGCCTCAACCAATTACAAGCCTTTTCATTTATAGCCATAACAAAATAAAAAGTACAGCTTTTTGTGCCCATAAATCTACTTGTGTGCCATAGTCATTAAAAGACATTTCTAAAGTGCTAAGCACCTACTTTGATAGCTTACTTATGTTATATATAGTAATTTACTTTATTAGCATTTGTGACATGTTTACTAACATTTTTTCTTGAAACAGTAATAGCGGAAGACTAAAAGTATTTTAATCTTAGTTGTTATACTGTAAATTTATGTACTATATGTATCATTTTTTTTTGTGTTTTTGCTTTTATGTCTCATTAGTGTTTGTATTATTCTTCATTTGATCTGTTTAAATATCAATTGGAATTTATCACAAGGTAAAGAAAGAATGCTTGTGCAAATCAAGGTCTGTTAAGTGTACGTATTCTTTGTATTGAAACATTTGCACATGTGAAAATATAAATGTTGAGTGAATGCATGAATGATATGTAAAATACAATGTCACAGGTAGAAGCTTTTATCATACAGTGATGAATGGAAATATTTTGCGAACAATGGTTTTTGAGGTAAGGTACGTAGTTGCATTGTATCTTCAGTATGTGAGTTTATGTTCATTTCCAAGAGGCTAACTTAGTTGTGTTAAGGGAAAATTTAATTCTCCCGACAAAGGCGCTTGCAGAAACTTGGAGCTTAGTTTGTGTAAAGTATTTATTTTCTTGGTATTCTGTTCCTGTTCTGTATAGAAGCGGATTGCCAAGCTAGTAAATACTCTTTGTGGGAAAATTACTCCTAATATCATGGCTGATATTTAACTTTAAACATTACAGGATAAGGATGATGAAATGCTAAGGTGAGAGAAACATTATACATTTAGAAATATGAATACTATTATGGTTTCATATAAAAGCATAACCTTCTTTAAAGTTGCATTTATATACAGTAGTTGCTAGATGTCATTAAGTAGAATTGACAAAATGCAAAAGATGTGCTGAATTTTGTTGTGTGTGAGAGGTCTCACTTTTTTTACTTGAAATCTGAAATGGCAATGTTTTCTTTTTAGAGTAGGAGACTTGTGTAATGAATCTTGTTCTAGTACATTATACAGTACTGCTATTATTTATGAATGCTAGAAATTTTACATTTTGAGATGGAACCTTTTTTTATAAGAAAATTATCTTAATTTTTATGTTAGAAAGTTTATTTAGAGATTAGTGGTCAGTGGTCGTATGTATTTATAAGTTTTTGTCATAGAAGTTTTATTAGTTATTAAAATAAACATTTTGATTTTTATTCTACCTGTACTACATAGTTTATCAAATTAATTTTATTGTATGTATTGTAGCTATAATTAATGTACTATTTCATGGGTTTTTTCAATATGCCATCAAGTAATTCAAAATTGTGCTGTATTTGACTTAAATACCAAAAGCTGCCATTTGAATTATGTCTTATCGCATTTAAAGAAAAAACTAAAGCATTAACTTGAATATATCATGACTAGAAATTTTGAATCCAGTTTTCAGTCTAGTATTGAGTATGAAAAGTACGTACTATAGGTAACTAAGGTTTTGTGATATCAATAAATGTTAAAGTATGCTTGGAACCATCTAAAGAAACTAGTGTTGTAAGTTAGGAGCATATATACTTGAATTACCTTAGTGATGTAAATAATGAAGCTCAATATGTAAATGTAACACTCATTTGGAGATCTGGAAATGCTTATTTTAAGCATACTTTAGTTGCAAGGATGTTTAAAAGGTATCATACCTTTTATCAAGCGAAGAATAACAAAAAGCTGTTAGGAGTATGGTTTTTATTATGATAGTTTCTCCTCAATTTATGGCATAGAAAGTGCTGTATATCTATTACAAACATTTTCTTTTAATGTAAGAGGTAAATAGAATTTAATTTTTTATTTATTCTATAATTTATAGCATTGTTAGGGAAATTATCTTGAGTTATAAATAATGTTGGTTTTTGTTGTACCTTTTTCTGCTTAAGAATGGGTTGTATTTAATTTTTGATCAGTTAAAGGGTATATCACCACAGAGATATACCCTAAATAGAGGCTTGTTTGAGTTGGAAAGTGTAAGTAATGGCCTTTATTAAATGTAGCTCCCAGAGTCTTGCTTTAAAATCTCTGCTGGTCAACAGTCATCCATTCCAGTAAATAATCAGTAATAGTCATGAGTGACCTTTGATATTGCTTATACTGATCAAATGATGACCAGCCAGTGTTTAAAATTATGAATGATTGTTTGACTGTAATGATACCTGCCTTTTTTCAGTCCATATTGTCAAGGAAAAAGAGTCCATAATGAATTGGTTTTAAGAAATAATCTTCCTGTTTGTTGCATGTAGTGGTAATCTTTAGAGTACATACCTTCTGTCGTGAAGAGAAGACAATCCTATCTTATACATCTCCTGGTCCTGTTTGTCAGGAGAAGCTTTGCATTAAAAGGACCATGTGCTGTCCTATACCACAATGCCAGTAATAGTGAAAGAGTTTGGTGATGAAGTCCATTTATTGTAGAGGTTCCTTGTCAAAATAACAGTAGTATTGAAGTATGACAATCAGGATATGATTTACTTACCATTCATTGAACTCTCAAGTATTTTGTACTGGTACTTGTTACTGTAGTGACCAACCAAGGATAGGGAAACTTAAACTGAGGTTTTTAAGTTACAGCAAAACCAAATTGAATTGAATTGAATATAGAATTTAGTCCAAATGCCAAGCACTGGGACCTATGAGGTCATTCAGCATCAAAACTGAAATTGACAGTAAAAGGTGTGAAAGGTGTAACAAGGAAAACTCGCAATTGCCCTTTGAATCAATTGTTAGGAAAGGGCAGAAAGTGAAGTGGAAGAAAGAGAATATGAAATGAAGCACAGTGAAAGAAACAAAAGGGGTTGCAGCTAGGGGCCGAAGATACGCTGGAAAGTGCCTGAAGTACATAATGCCTAATGCCTACAGTGCACTGCATGAGGTGCAATGACAGCACTACCCCTCTACCGGGTCCACTTGCATTATGAAATAGATTTTATTCTTGATATGAGCAGACACCTCAATGCAAATCACCATTAAGAAAGTGACCATACATTTGATTCATTCAAGCAAACAATAAACATATATCATAAAAAACCAAATATCTCACAATTCTGACAATCCAGTTGCCTCTAATCACAGTCGTTGTAGGAATGCAAAAACCAGCAAAACCAAATTATGGATCAGAGTCCGTGCTCTAGCTTGTAGAATGTTTCTGTAATTTTTAGTAGTAAGAGTAGAGCAGACCTTTTCCATAGAAGATTGATATATTTTTGAGTTTATATTTACTATTTGTATATAATTTTGAAATGATTTCTATCAGATCAGTAGCAGCCATACAATTGGTTTTATTTGAATGTCAAAATATTACCCATTAGTTGTCCATTATTTCATGTGAAGGAAATTGGGTCATCTAATTATTTCATATTAAGGAATACCATTATGTATATAAATTAAATCAATCAAGCCATAGTACTTAACTTTATGATAAGTAAGGGTCTACTACTAATAATAAACCTATTTGATTAAACTACCAATAATGATATAATAATGATAATACAGCAACTCAAATTACAACTATTGTCCATACAGGAAAATTGTCAGATTCTTTAGCATTTTCAATTTTTATAATAATTCAGGAAAAGCTGTACTGCATTCAACAAGATCTGATTTATTAAGAGCAAACCCCAGGGGCCAGCTCTTGAGTTTAGGATTTTGACTTAGTGGTTATGGTAAATTGTTTGTCATTAATAATGGTAATACTTTAGCCTTAATGATTCTATTTTAAGCATTTTTACTTTGCTCAGATGAGTAATTTTGTATGCTGTACCTAACAAAAAGTTATATATAGTTTTATTTGAACTTGAGAAGAATGTAGTGCTTGACCATGTACAGTATATTTGTCAGGTAGGCAATTGTGGAGTTTAAGAAGCAGTTCATTTGGTATATAATTTGGACTTCTTTAAATACACCTTCATTCCTCATTTCTATTTACCTTTCATCTGTTCCCTTAAGCCTCTTCCTACCTTACTCCTCTAAATCTTTACTTCTCTCAAGTTTTCACTTCCCACTGTTGAAAAAATCTTTTGGGCAAGTCTTATAAGGATATAGAATTGTATTCAGTGGTCTCATTAAACTAATTGATAATAGTAGTTCTAATTTGCATGCTAGTCAGGGATTTTGCTTAGGAACTTAGGGCATAGCTATAGACCTAGACTAGATGGGAATTCAGGCTGGAAGTTCACAAGACAGAAGATAGTGAAATGACTTTGTTTCATGTGGATCTCTGTAAAGAGAGAAAGTGGTATTAAAAACTATGGTGTCATCTAGCATAGACAATAGGCTATAGCAAGATACAGTACATATTCATAATAATTTTGAAGCTGAATATGATCAGTTATATACAGCATTTAAATACACTTTTGTGTAATACAGTGTATACTTTACTTTGGTATGCCTGTTATATAACAGTTAAATGATTTAGAGATTTGAATCTCATAAAACTTTTCATTAAGTTGTGGGTTACTTGTATATTTGTTTGCACAAACTCAACATTATCCTTCATGTTGTATGAAAACAACCATGGAAAGTGAATTGGAATCTTGCAGTGCCAAGGGTAAGTAGCATTGTTCAGTAAACCTTTCATCATATGTGTAAGTGATTCTTGAAGTCTGTTTTGAAGGTGTCAAAGCTTATGCTTAATACAGTGTAAAGTTTAGTTCGCTCTCTATACTTTTAAGTGAATAGTATGTATTTTTCTTTAGTTTTCTAATCATTGTAACCCTCAAACCAGTGAGAGATTTTGCTTCATAAATTAGGTATACTATGAATAGAAGCTCAAAGCAAGATGCGAAAATGATGTTGAAAATCTCTTTTGATTTTTCCTTTATGGCAACGGAAATGCAAAGCTATGTCATTGCTAATCTAATAATATTTTTCTGTATTGCTGCTATAAACTGCATTGGTTTATAGAAGTAAATTCTAGAGTGGAAAATATTTTTTTCCTTGTAATTTTTAGTTGTTGTTTTTTTTTATTTAGTACGTATACGTATTTAATTTTTGCTCATATCCTTTTTCTATGAACTTTTAGTAACTAGTCAGACTGTTTTAAATGTTCCAAAGTGACAACACAATATTGTAATGGGTACCCTTAATTAAGGAATGTAAACTATTGTCTTCATTTTACCCAGCTGATTCTGAGGAGTGTTTGCAGTGTTTGGCAACCACCATGTAATGTTTTCAGTTTGGGAAGCATAATTATAGTGATGTGTGAGTGCAGAAGGTTATTTGATTGGACGCTGACTAGTATATAATATATGTACATTGTATTTTCCTGTATAGTTCCTATTTTTGTACCTTATTTTTTGTTGCCTTGCTTTGATGAAATATCATCATTTTAGAGTATAAGTTTAAGTTGGCTTTATACCAGGACTATATTCAATGTTAAATTTATTTGGAGTTTATTTAGGAGCAGAAAAAGTACAAGATAGCAAGATTTAACATCTTGTAGGCCATCAGTAAATTTATTGGTTTTGTTTAGCTTTAATGATACCATATAATCTTTACATGACAATAGTTCATTTGTAAAATTTAATCTTTTGGTAAAAGGAATATTACAACAATACTCATAGTTTCTACCATGCTTGACTTTTATTTATCTTGAGCATTATGGATTTCATATAATTGATCTTTAGTATGCTCACTTCTTACAGTAATAATGTCGATTCATATACCTAGCCACCATTTCTGCCAGCATGAATGAAATTTGATTGCTTTTCTCACAGCAATCATTGAAAGCATTGTGATTTTACTCTGTTGTATGCGAAAAGAATCTTACGTGCAGCAGTGTTGGTTTGAAAAGTCTTTGGCAGAAGACTGTCTGGTTGTCATTGAATTTTGCAATGATCATTTGAAGTCTGAAGACAGATTGTAGTGTAGTGGAGTCGATTCTTTCATAATTACAGTATTAATGTCACTGGAAAAGGGTCCACTTCTTTCAAACACCATTTTTTCTTTTGCAGTGACATAAATGGAGTTAGATGTAAAGTTTTATTTTGTTTCTTGCAGTTTATAAAGTTTCCATCCTACCCAGAGAACACGATAATCATACTGTAGTACGGGATTGAAATTATCCATCCTATCTAGTGAATATGATAGTCAGTTTTGTTGTACGAAAAAGCTTTTGTGTTGAATTATACAGTCTATTTTAATATGTAATAACTACACTCATTTTATGTATTTCTACTCATATTATATTATGTTATTTGTATCTGGAGTTTTATTTACATCACTTTGTTTAAAGTTCAATGGAATTGATAGGGATTTTATCTTTCAAATGAACCTTTCTTGCATGATTTTCAGATGAGGGCTGACCAAATTCTGCATTTGAGGGATGAGCCATATGGCAGCAAATTATGGGCTGCCCAGGAGCAAGAGTCTTTGCTGGTATATGGTCAGCTTAATATAGAGTGATTGACTGGTAGCAGAGCTTAACTGTCACATGCATTTGATGTCCAAGTACGCTGTGGGTTACCTTTGTTTACTATGCTTCTTGACGATTCCCTCCATATTTTTGTGGGTAAGTGAAATACAGTACAGTATTTGAGAAGGAACTTCAGTGGAAAGTAGTGTGCAGTGGTTGACATTGAACACCTGCTCTCCCTTTCTCTTCCTCCCCTGTAGGACAATAGTGCTGTCAGTGCACCTTGTCAGTGCACCTCATTAGGTGCACTGTAGGCATTACTTAAGGTTTTTGGCAGCCTCCCTTTGGCCCCTAGCTGTAACCTCTTTCATTCCTTTTACTGTACCTCTATTCTTATTCTCTTTCTTCCATTTTACTTTCCATCCTCACCCAACAGTTGATTCATAGTGCAAATGCAAGGCTTTCCTCCTGTCACCC
Source organism: Macrobrachium nipponense (assembly GCF_015104395.2). Classification (NCBI taxonomy): domain Eukaryota; kingdom Metazoa; phylum Arthropoda; class Malacostraca; order Decapoda; family Palaemonidae; genus Macrobrachium; species Macrobrachium nipponense. Next base: position 22,178,548 of record NC_087205.1, on the reverse strand, counting down.
CCTCATTATGGGACCACCTTGACGTAGTGAGGGGGCTATCGAACCTCAGGAATTTCTTCCCAGGTTCAAACCCAAGAGTCCCATATGACATTATATATTTTTGGAATAAAATCTGTGGATTTTTCCACTTCTGTCAAAATTTTCAATAGCTAATAAATAAGAAAACATATCATAACTTGGATTGGAGTTTAATCCGAAGCTAAATAGTGGGTAATGTGGTAGATCCATCATCTACCCAACAATGTTCAGACCTGGTTTTCCAGGCGGAACTATTCTGTGGAGCTGGACCACGGATTCCAGGGGGGCCTGGTTCTAGGGATGGAACTCCTGGCATTCTGTCCGGTTTGCCCACGACGGGGTTAAGATGGGGATAATTGTATTTCGTAATACTCTTAGTCCTACCAAGCAAGTATTGCTTACACTTGGGCCATACTAATCATGTTATGCCACCCCCTTTTGGGGTAGGGTAGGGATGCGAACATTTGGGAGTCATTTCTCACTTGTGCCATTGGCGGAAGATTTAACTCCACGAAAAGCCAATGATATCTTTTCAAAATGTATTATTTTTTTTTTTTTTCTTTCGACTTAGTTTTTCATGATAAATACGTATAAAGTTATTAGTGCCCCTGGGCCCCTTGATGGACAAAATTCGGCACAGTTGATGGCCACTGGAGATTTATCCCTGAATCTCCCTCAGCCAGTTCAAAATAATAATGTAGCAAAGGAACATCCAGTTCCAAATAAATTATATGATCCTAAGCTCCCAGCAGGGCCCATAGAAATTATACAAAAAAGTAAAAATGAATCAGAAGATACAAACATAAAAACAATGGAACCATACGTACCAGAGAAAGGAAACAAATCTGATACACAGATAACACACAAGGCAAAGTCCAAAGAAAAATAGAAATCATTGTCTTAATCCAACATTGGTGCATTTCGATCATCTTTTTGGACCAAATATCTGGTCAAGATTTCTAGTACTTAAAGCTGAAAATAAAACATCAACAGCAATACTAGAAAACAAATTACATATTGAATATATGTCCAACACGAGAAATGGCCAACTTTTTAAATGGCACAAAAATAACAATAATAAGTCATGAAACTAAATTATATACAGGGCACAGTTATCGTACCCATCACTGAAGAAGAAGGACTACCCTCAAAACAATTGATTCTTGACTCGCTTAAGTTAAGATACAATAATATACATGATTTAGAAATCTATTCAATTCCAAGTAGGAAAGATAAAAATAAACAAAATAATATTGTAAAAATAAAATTTACAGGCCAAGTTCTCCCACTGAAAATCAAAATCCTTGGAAAAAATAGAGATTTGCATCCATTTATACCTAAACCACTTCAGTGCACTCAATGTTCAAAGTATAGGCACATACAAAAAATGCCATAATAAAGCAGTATGCGCAGTGTGTGCATCAGACACACATACTACAAATTGGAAGTGTAAATCTCCAAAATTGTCAGTCAAAGAAGCTAGACTCGAGCTAAAAGTAAGAGGAGTCAGTAACATCTAAAACCCAATCTTTCACAAATGTAAAGAAAAATCTAAATATCGATCACATTAATAACAAACAAAAAGATAATGTAAAGGTACAAACTAATTCTCATCAATAATGCTGAACCCCAAAGCATGCATGTCGATATATCCATCAGTACCATTAATAACATAGAAGATTCAGATATCCATGGAAAAGAGCTTCCAATGGAAGAGGAGTCAAATAATAATAACAATAATCGAACTGACTCAAAGAAAAGAATACTAGAACGAACCCCACCGAAGGGAAAAAAAGTGAACATTGAAAATTACAATCAATCCAAAGATACTCCAGAGAACATTTTAAAAAAGATATTGTACTAACCTCATCACAAGTGGAAATACATAAATACCCCCAATCCCAGTCAAACAGCCAACATCTGGATAGTAAAGAATCAATCACTCTTTACAGTTGCCATCAAATAATGCTAATGGAAATCATACCATTAAACCAAACCAAAATGTAACTTATCACTCCAACCATCCACAAGACCCAAATATTCCATTAACAACAACAAAACAAACAACCCCTCAAACCAACAGTCCTTATCACTACAGAAAAGGACCAATAGAATAACAAAACCAGAAATTTCTAAAGCTAGATCAAATACTTCAGAACCAATAATTAACATTACCAAACATGCTTCGTCTTGTGGTTGTAAATACATATAACCAACTAACTACCAAGACAGAGGACACAGTACGAAATTGTATTGACAATTTTACTAAATTAAGGAAATGCCCTTTAACACACCAACACGAAAACGAATTATGTTCTGAATCCTTAAAATACAAAAAGGAAATTATAAAATAAAAAAAATAGACTTCTTAATATCCAATTATGAAAAACAAACAACTGCAGAATCTAATAACCAAGATACAAATACAACGATTAAAAACCCACAAACAAATTCAAATGCATATAAACTACGAGGCAAAGTAAAATCAGCAATCAATTTACAGAATTTAACACCAATTCCTCCCAATAATGGAATATAAAATTATTCAATGGAATATAAATGGCCTCTTAACCCGACTACGTCTGGGTGAATTACAAAGAATCATACGAGACCACAACCCAATGTGCATTTGTCTAAAACATATAGGAAGTAACCCTACAAATATCCAACACTATAAAATTGCCTGTTATTCACCAATTGACGGTGGAAAATTAGGCACAGCCATATACGTTCATAATAGCATTACATATGAACCCTTTGACATACCATCTATGCCATATCAAATAACACATCTTTTAAACTGTATATGAGTGACAAAAAAAATAACCTTTTGCAATTTGTATAACCAACTAAATTTCAATGCAAATTTTAGTGATTTTTCTGAACTTATTAGCCAGTGTTGCCAAAGCGCGGAGAAACGACCAAAAGTGCGGAGAAGATTCGAGGGGGAGTCATTGAAGGCAGAGCTGAGGTCTGCACTCCTCACGTATGCGGCGCTGTAGGTCCGCATATATATTTATGCTTTTAAAACCTTTTTCTATTAATAAAAAATGATTGAAATTATATAATATTTTTGAAAATACAAATATTTTTTTGAAAAATGAACCATTTTCACCAAAACGTGATGTCTTACAATGGATTCATTCTTTAGGTCCAGCAATCTTCAATTTGCCTTTGTAATTATATATAGGTTAGTAAAATTTGGTTAATTTGTGAATTAATCTTAGGGTGAAGACTGACTTACATTAATGTAAACTTAGTCATGTTTAATGAGTTTTTATTTATTTTTGAGAAAACAACTGCAAATATGTATTAAATGGCAATTGCATTAGTTGAAGTGATTCAACTGATTATAACCGAATAAGTTTCGATATCAGTATGCTAGGAAGTGGTGTATTATAATCGTGGATTTTCTTTATATTAATGTAGCTTATTGATAAAAAAAGGACCAATTATGATGTGCTCTTTACCATTTTTTTTAAACTCATAGCCCTGAATAGGGCATTCGTTTGGCTTAGGATTGCTCCATGTATACCATAAATCATGCATAATATGCTGTCCATTCTCTTGGGGAAATATCTCATTTCAAAATATCCGGATCATAAAAGGTGGCATATAATAGACCTACATGTTTCTTATCGTTTTTGTCAATTTACAGTGCTTATGACATTGATTTTAAGTCTAGACCTATGTTATATATTAGGTTGTTTATTATCATTATTACTTCAGCAAACGTTTTGATTGAACATACAGCATATTACCTAAAGTGACAAATGTTGCTTAATAAAGAAAGAAAGAATAAACTACTTATGAATATCGAAGGATTTATGGAGTTTGTCAACTTACTTTGTGGGGAACGCAAAGAAATGAATGAAAAGCAACCGTTTTTAGTAAAGAAATACATTTCAGTGCAGTTTATTTTGTAACTTCCCACTTTGTGCTGAAAACTTTAAGAATAAATTTACTTGCCCGTGTTCACTATGTAGCCTAATTTACGCATCAAATCATATATAACATTCATAACTATAAAACTGATTATATATTATATATATATATATATATATATATATATATATATATATATATATATATATATATATCAATTGTAATACATCAGCTCCTCGTATCTTGTTCGATTCTAAATTTTACTATCATTAAAGTTACGTAATGTATCAAAAGATATGAAACAACTGAATTTCGGAAAGGGGAAAATCTAACTCTAAAGGTTTAATTAGTAAACCCAACTCATATACTGGGAAAGGTACGGTTAATATAATATAACCAGGGTGAGTATTTCGTCCAGTTAGTGTAGCAAAATAACATTGCTTGGCAATTAACACTACACCTCCCAGTGCTGAGCTAGTTTCTCGGTGATGTGTGGACTTCACGGCAACCCTGTTATTAGCAAAAGTATACAGGAACCCCTACTTATAGTAGGAGATTTTAATGCACATAATCCATTATGGGATACGGATAACCCCGCTGACACATCCGGAATCAACATAGAAAAAACTATAATGAAACACAACCTATGTTGTCTCAATGAAAGTGAAGTTCCAACATATTTTTCAAATACACACCTAACCTTTTCCTCAATTGACATTTCATTATGTTCAAATGATGTAGCCGAGAAATTTGAATGGAATGTTCTAGACGATTCATACACAAGTGACCATTTCCCAATCATTCTGAATTACTTAAGTAATATCAAAATATTGCCACCTACCAGATATATCCAAAAAGCTAATTGGGATAAATATTTCCTATACACTCGAAACATACCACCATTCCCACATAACGAAGATCACAATACTACTGGTGAATCCTTCTCAAACTTCATAATAAATGCTGTAAATAAAAGCATTCCAAAAACCAAATCACATTCCACAAATCCCCCGTCCCGTGGTGGAATCCAACCTAAGAACCTTAAGTTTTTAAAATAAAACACATACGTATTGGGTCGCAATCTTAACAGACTCAAAACTCGCCTTAAATCACTCAACAGAATGCCCTATAATATAAACAAAATAGTTATAACAAACATAACAATCAACCACATTAAACCACTATATAACAAATATACAGCCAAATCCGTTCCCTCTATGCAATATTATTCAGATATTTTCCTCTGTGAAGAAACACATTCACAGCGGGGGCCCTGCCCCTTTTTTACTATGTTTGTTCGTGCGTGCGTGACAGACACTACGCTTCCGTCCGCACACAGCCTTATGTATAGCCTCATTTACCGAATAAAACTATTACGGGCTGCTCTGTGAGCAAGAGCCTGTGCTGACACAAGGTCAGCTTAATCAAAAAGCAACAAACAACGAATAAAATTAGTTCGCTCACTCTCTTCGTCTTACTCAGTCCTCACAATTGGTGACCCATGAGTAGGTGGCTCAAGCAGTTTTGGCTTTGCCATTAAGGGACTAATTACCGCCACTCACCTTCAGAGAACCTTTAACGGACCCATACGACGCCTAGTCTAGGTTTTTTGGTACTCTTCAACGCCATTAGCAGACTCACAACGGCATTTCTTCACAGAAGTGGTTTGGCGTTCAAGTCTTATGGTTTGGCCCACCACTCACAACTTCTCGTCGACCGTAAGTGTGAGTCTGACAAGGCGATGGAGAGTTCAGTGCATTCACTCGACTCGTCCGTGTCCGCCTCAACCCCGCAATCTGCGAGACGATCCTACGCGCTCGAGTCCTCCTCGATGCCCGTGCCCGTGCCCCGGACGACAGCAGCATCGGAGCGAGGCCACCAGGAGTACAAGGCCATTTCACCCTCCGGCCGCGTCTTTCTAAGTAGGCTGACCTGGCTATCAAAAACAGGGACGGGCTGGTGACATTGTAAGTCTGTGAGGAACTCATTACCTGAAGGGTAATATATATATAATATTACTATTATATATAATATATTTATATATATATTATATATATATATATATATATACATATATATATATATATATATATATATATATATATATATATATATATATAATATATGTATGTATGTATGTAAGTATGTGCAAATGCATAAAACCTTCAGGTAATGAGTTCCTCACAGACTTACAATGTCACCAGCCCGTCCCTGTTTTTGATAGCCAGGTCAGCCTACTTAGAAAGACGCGGCCGGAGGGTGAAATGGCCTTGTACTCCTGGTGGCCTCGCTCCGATGCTGCTGTCGTCCGGGTCACGGGCACGGGCGTCGAGGAGGACTGGAGCGCGAAGGATCGTCTCGCAGATTGCGGGGTTGAGGAGGACACGGAGGAGTCGAGTGAATGCACTGAGCTCTCCATCGCCTTGTCAGACTCACACTTACGGTCGACGAGAAGTTGTGTGAGTGGTGGGCCAAACCATAAGACTTGAACGCCAAACCACTTCTGTGAAGAAATGCCGTTGTGAGTCTGCTAATGGCGTTGATCTTAGAGTACCAAAGAACCTAGACTAGGCGTCGTATGGGTCCGTTAAAGGTTCTCTGAAGGTGAGTGGCGGTAATTAGTCCCTTAATGGCAAAGCCCAAACTACTTGAGCCACCTACTATATATATACACATACATATATATATATATATATATTATATTATATATATATATATATATATATATATATATATATATATATATATATAATGTATGTATGTATGTGCTATACAGTATAAGAGTGAGAAATTTTGTTGTGAAATAAATGGAAACTACACATTTAACTCGCTAACTTTTCACCACCACCCCAGAGGTAATTAGCATGGCACATTTTTTATTTTTATACTTTCAGTTCCCCTATAGGCCTAGTTTGCAGTGATTATATATATATATATATATATATATATATATATATATATATATATCTATATATATATATATATATATATATATATATATATATATATTTATGTATGTATGTATGTATGGCCCTGACCTCATACAAAATAAATATTTATACATGTACACACATATACATACTAAAAACATGCAATAAAATAATAATTGTGCTTACTTTGCTAAAGTCTGCAGTTTTCTCTTCTTTTCTTGAGACACGGGTTTTTTTTGTGCTTGATCAGAGTAATTTTCCTTCTGACAATAGTTATTTAAGAGAGAATTCGTTGATGCCCAGACAATCTTCTTTTCTATTTTCTCTAATGGATGACCATTCTCACATTCTTCCAAATGGAAAGAAGCATCATCTTCCTTTAGAATATTGAGAGTGATATACATAACAAGCTGCCTCTGGTTTCTTGAAGATTTGAAAGTGTCATTCTGAGTGAGTTTATTTACAATTATGTAGTTGTATCCCACAATATTTATTGTTGCGCTGTCAGGGAAAAACAAGGACCCTCTGCTGACACCCTTTGTATAATCTAAATTCGAATCCTGGTCTTTCTCTTCATTGGTAACTTCAGCTCTTGTTAAACTCTCTAAGCATGATTTGCAAATTTTCATTTATTTATTTACACTGTAACAACAGTAGCCTGCTAAATAAGTTATAACAGTAAGAACGCCATTACACCCTTCAATATCATGTTGTGTTGTTACCTTAATATCAATATCAGAAGATTCATATTTGCCCAATTTATCTCAATAAAATTCTTTAGTGTGATACTTTTTTTACCTGGAATGGTGAAACCATTTTCATTAATGATATGTACACACACACACACACACACACACACACACACATATATATATATATATATATATAGATCTATATATATATATATATATAGTATATATATTATATATATATATCATATATATATATATATATATATATATATTAAATGTTTTAACTAATGTGCCTACCATAAAACTAGTAAAAGTGCTGTCCATCTCTTCATATATTATATATATATATATTACAATATATCTATATATATTATTAATATATATATAGATATATATATATAGATATATATATATTAACAACGGGAGCGTCGCCCCCGCTATTTTCATATTTGGTATGCGTTTAGCCAGAGCGGAAAGCGAACTGGTAACACTCAGCCCCTCCTCTCTCTCTCTCTCTCTCTCTCTCTCTCTCTCTCTCTCTCTCTCTCTCTCTCTCTCTCCCAACCTCCACTCCATTATCTAAGGTCACCAAATCAGAGTAGGAGCTAGAAAAATATACGTTTATTCAAAGCAAAGTACTAACTGAATAATTCAGGTTCTTGCAGGATAATTAATAGAATAATTCATAGTTCAAGTCTCACAGACAACCCCCCAGTACTTAATAGTCTTAATCAGTAATTAGTCACACCAATTATCTCTTCTCCAAAACACAGTCCCCTCACTAGGACACTTAGTCCCCCCACTAGGACACTTGGTCCCCTCACTAGATCCGCCTGTTTAAAAGACAGGAGAACACACTAGTGAAAATCAAAAGATTAAATGAAAATCTCACAAGTAAAAAAAAGAAAAAGCAATGAGCCCACGAAAAAAAAATCACGTAACAAGCCCAGCCTCGAAATTATCACAAAAATAAATGTTCTCTCAAGCTCTGATATCAGTAAAAATTCTCCAATGTTTAACAGCAAAAACCCTTTTACTGCTCAATTATATAAAAAAAATTATCACCTATCCGGGAAAAAAAACTATGATAAACTCGTAATTCAGCAATTATATGCCACCAAAAAAAAAAAAAACTCCCTGGTGAACATAAAAAAAACAACATCTCCATAGGACCACAATGCAGTAATGCCACTCGCCTCCAATTAGTCATGAAACCAAAAAGAACCACAGAAGTCTTCTCTTGGCTCGAAAAAACTCCCAGAAATTCAACTAAAAAAAAATCATAACCACAAAAAAAGGATCACCCCTAAAGATTAATTCCACATATATATATATATAGATATATATATATATATATATATATATATATAGATATAGATATTATTATAATATTATAATATATAATATATATATATATATCACCACCTTAATAATAACACCACCCCAGTGATGAAAATATTTCCTCCATTTAATTAATAACCACACCACCATATTCCCTCTTATTTCACCAGTAACCACGTGTAAATAAAACCACCACTCCAGCAATAAAAAATATTCACCTCTGTTTCGGCAAATAAAAAAATACTTACCTCTATTTCAACAATAACCACGTGGAATAAAACAAGACTCCAAAAAGTATTATATCTCCAAGCAGGATAATAAAAAATGTAACTCCATCTCCAAAAAAATGCACTCAAAGCACCAAGCTGACACACTGAAAAAATATTGTCCCATGTCCTCTCAAAAATGTGTCTCTATTTGCAACAAAGATGGCTACAAAATAATTGAACTAAACATAGCTCTCACCACCATAGGCCTAAACTGTGGAATATTAAAAAAAAAAAAAAAAAATCAAATTGCCAAAATATTATATCTCCAATTCTCCAAGAAAATAGCTCAATGTTATAGTCAAAAACTATAAACTCTCTGTTTAGCATAACTGCTGAAAAAAGCCAAAAACTCGGCAAATAAAATTGTCCAGGAAATTCTAGAAAAAATCACCAATGTGCCACAACTCATTATAACAAAACTCCAAATTCAGTGTCTAAGCAAAGACTTCTCCATATGCACTACAGCATAGGCCACTAGAAACTTAACCAAGTTTCCTATCTCTGGCAAAGTTGTCACAAATACAACAAAGGTATTGTGCAAGAAACCCACAACTTCTGGAACACAAATATCCAGAAAGAAAAAAAAATGTAGTGCCATTACGTATGCATTAAAAAAAATGCAAAAATTCTCCCATAAATCTCTCTTCAGCATCAAACAGCTGAAATTACAAACACATTCCTGAGCAATGACTGCAAGTCACGAACTGAGATATTAAAAAATTCACACAAACTGGAGAGAAAAATAAATTCAAATTCACCCATGATAAAAAAAACTTGTGTCAGTGATGGCTAACTTCCAAAAAAGAAAAAAAGAAAAATCAACGGCACTGTTAACTATCCCCGTGACTCACGTAGATGTCAAGCAATTTCCTGCTGAACTCATAAAAAAAGAGAAACAAAAAAAATGTGTCGTTAGTTCCTCCCAAATCCACAAAAAAAAAAACACCACCCCTGATAGCATTACAACACCCATGTTAGTATATAAAAAAATCACCAGTATTAGTATAAAAAAACATCACCAATGTTAATGCCTGCCCATTCACCAAAAAAAAATCAGCACAAAATTCACCAAAAGTTCAGCAAAATTCAGCACAATTCACCAAAAATTCAGCCAGATTCATCACCCATGAACTACTGACACATTCTCCAAAGTCATAGAAACTCAATAAATAATTAACCACAAAACTTCTCCCATAATTCACCGTAATAATTCTCCGTAATATAATTATCTGTAATAATTATGAAATAATCTCCCATGAAATATCTCAAATAATGATAATTCTACTTAAGTACCTCCCCGTAAAATATCTCCCATTAATAATGATGATAAGAATTCTCCAGTAAAATATCTTAAGTAAGAGCATTAATATTGCCATTCCCCAATATTTATCATATTGCCACACCCAAAAATCAACATCATTTCCCCAGTATACACCAAATACAACACGAGGCACCCATCCACCACCAATGGCGACACCACCTGACAACATCAGTCAGTAATCATCATCAGTCAGCACCACCGGCCATCACCATTCATCAATGGCATCACCAATTGACAACATCAGTCATCACCAATTGACAACATCAGTCATCACTACTCAGCACCATTTTAAAGTAATCTCCCCAACACCAATCAAATCTCCATTAAAAAAAAAATAATAATAATCACTGTGTCCCCATTATAATTGTGCCTTCCAAAGCATAAGGAAAACTTACACCACATCCCATTTTCTCTTCACTCAAGAGAAAGAAAATCTCTTTCTAAAAAAAAGAAAAACCTACGGGCATCTCACATCATCAACCAATCATTATCAGTTGATGTCCTTTGGCATTAGAAATTTCTTTATTCAAGGGCAAACTCGTCCCCATTGCCCCGACAAAAAGAAAAAAAAGAGGAAGTTCACCCCCCACTAAAAAAAAAGAGAAAGAGCTTCACCCTCCCGGTCAAGCAATGCCCCCCAAGGCAGACCACTACTCGCCTTCCCCTTGCAATACCCCTCTGGGTCGGCTCAGCAGAAATCGCGCTGACCGCGTAAGAACAAGTGGGTGCTCTCTGTCTCCAAGCCAAGAATGCAATTCAAGCAACAGTTTCGCATGTATGAAAACCATTCATACACACATATGTATTAAACAAAGACGAATGCGTCTCCTTTGATATGTGCCAATAAAAAAACACATCACTTTCTACTCCTATGGGGGGGAAAAAATGTAGTATCCTAAACCAATCCCACAACTCACAAAATGATTAAAAAAAAACCCAGGCCTAAAAAAAAAACACATTGTAACACTTACCCCTTCACGATGAAAGAAAACCCGTAATCTGCGCAATTATAAACACGCTAACATACACACACTCTCTCAGTTCTAACTGACTGTGCCCAACCCCTCGAGGCATCATGCCTGGGCAAATTTGATGGCTCTAGTTCAATTCTTCCCTTCCCATTACCACAGTCAACAGATGGATATTTCTCATTCCCTCTCACCTAGTAACTGAAATTTAACAATTTTCCACAATCTCACAAAAGGCTTTTTCGTTCGACCACCGCTCACCACCACTATTATCAACGGGAGCGTCGCCCCCGCTATTTTCACATTTGGTATGTGTTTAGCCAGAGCGGAAAGCAAACTGGTAACACTCAGTCCCTCCTCTCTCTCTCTCTCTCTCTCTCTCTCTCCTCTCAACCTCCACTCCATTATCTAAGGTCACCAAATCAGAGTCGGAGCTAGAAAAATATACGTTTATTCAAAGCAAAGTACTAACTGAATAATTCAAGTTCTTACAGGATAATTAATAGAATAATTCATAGTTCAAGTCTCACAGACAACCCCCCGGTATTTAATAGTCTTAATCAGTAATTAGTCACACCAATTATCTCTTCTCCAAAACACAGTCCCCTCACTAGGACACTTAGTCCCCCCACTAGGACACTTAGCCCCCTCCACTAGGACACTTGGTCCTCTCACTAGATCCGCCTGTTTAAAAGACAGGAGAACGTACTAGTGAGCACACACAATCGTAAAGACAAAGTCAAAAGATTAAATGAAATAGAACATCTTTACAAAATATCAAAGTAAGAGACAAGCCATAACTTTGGCTAAAGCACATTGACTTACCCATTACAGCTTGGAAAATCACACACTTAAACAAATATAACTTTCGCAGAGCTATCCTGGCATTCTGCCTTTTCTCCCCGTAGCTGTCTCCATCCTTCTGCCTAGTTACCTTCCGTTATGAACGAAAGAGGCGCACACGTACAGATGAATTCACACTCTTCGGTAACTGGTTGCAGCCAGTTTTCAAAGGCACCTTGAACAATAGCCTCAGGGCACTGATATGCTTAGGTAAGGAACTTTAACATCATACCACCCAAAAAAGAGACATCAGCATTCTCTAGGTTGTCGCCCGAACTCTCAGTATCTAAGGGTATCTGTGCATTCCCCCTTACTACATATATAATAGATACACGGACAGGTAGAGAGAGAGGTATGCTTAACAAATTATCAGCATACCCAATGATTCTCCGTAGGACGAAAATTTTCTCTCTTGATGTTTCTTAGCCATTTCTCTTTCACTTGTTCATTTTCAGGAAACCTGAAAATATTAACTTTTGGTCCGTTGTCATAATTTCCTTCGCATTTAGGTACGCAGCACTTGTAAGGCATCTTCTCCCAGGAGCAAGCACGTGTGGTATTGTACACAAAAATTCTATCAGCCTTTTTCTTCTTTAAATCTTATTTTTCAAATTCAATAATTGTTTGTCCACATAAACTCATTTAGAGCCACTTAAAATGCACCAGCACTTAAATGTATTGTCCTAAATTATAATTTAGAATTTTACTCCAAGCAGCGTGACCTCACTCGATCAGTAACCCAGAAAGACTACTGAACTCTCAGCTAGGTCAGCCTACATACGAAATGTATAAGGGATTTAAATGCCCAGGGGAAATGGCCTTGTACTCCCGGTAGCCTCAGTTGGAGCCCCACCACGTCAAGCTGCCGCCCTTCTGCAGTGAGGACATCACAATATGGCTGCAACAGGCAGAAATACAGTTCCGGATCCATGGCATCACCTGGGACAGCACCAAGGCGGACCTCATCACCGGTACCCTCACAGTGGATGCCTTCAAATGCCTCGCCCCATGGATGCTCAGCCAGCATGGGAAGCTGCCGTACGAAGGCCTGAAGAGGGAACTCATCCAGGTCTTCTCCCTCCCAGTTCCCCAGTGAGCCGCCCAAATTTTTGACCTCGTGGTCAACCCCATGACCAGTCCACCTTGGATCCCAGACTGGCTTGGCACAAGTTCCAGGACCTGGTCCTCCTGCCAGAGGTGGACCACCAAGGATGAAGGCAGGAGGTGAGCATCTTCCGTCAACTCTTCCTTCACCAGCTCGTGCCAGAAGTCTAAAGCCAGATCCCTAATACCGAGACCATGAAGATGGAAAGTCTGGTGCAACGGGCTTTCGCGCTGTTTACCGCCACCCAAGCTGCAAAACTCTCCTCTCCTCCGTCAGCCAACAGCCTACAGCAATAGGCCACGGTTTAAGCAGCTTAACAGTGATTGCCGAAGCCCCTCCCAGACGTAGGGTGGTGCCGCTTCCACCGCCAGTTCAGCAGCAAGTCACAGAAGTGCGAGCGCCCTTGCTCCTTCCGCCCTTCAAAAAACGACGGAGGCAGTGCCCTAAACAAGCCCCCACGGCAGCAGCAGTAATGAAGTCCAAACCCAGGGGCTTCTACATCCTGGACAGTTTCTCTGGCCTCAGGATGCTGGTTGACACTGGTACCACATAGTCGGTGTTCCCTTCGCCTGCAGAGGAACGCAGCCGCACCCCCGGCGACCCGACCGCCCTCATAGCTGCAAATGGGACGCCCATCTGCACCTATGGCACCAGGGCCCAGACCATCACATTCCTGGGCCGGACCTACACCTGGCCCTTCGTCCTCGCCAACGTATGGATCCCTCTCCTGGGAGCGGAATTCCTCTTGGTGGACGTGGCCAGCCAGCGCCTTCTCGATACCAAGACCTGCCTCTCCCACCCACTCACCAGAGGACCAAGGGCGCCCACCATCTGCTCCATCCTTCCCCACCACAGATACGCCTCCCTTCTCCAGGAGTGTCTGGATGTCTTCTGCCTGGAGCTTCTCCAGGTGGCTGGGGCCGCACCCAAGCACGGTGTCTTCCACCATATTGAGACCAGGTCCCCCCCCCACACACGCCAAGTTCCTTTGCCTCCCGCTGAAGTTCCTCCAGGAAGCCAAGACCGCATTCAAAGAAATGGAGAAGATGGGGATCCGTAAAAAGGCAGCAAGTCCGTGGGCATCCCCACACCCCCCCCCACCCCCCACCCCCCCCCCCCCACCCCCCACCCCCCCCCCCCCCACCCCCCACATGGTGAAGAACGCAGACGGTACGTGGAGGCCCTGCGGTGACTACCGGCGGCTGAACCTCGTCATCACGCCCGACAGCTACCCCCTGTCAAACATGCAGGACCTCACTGGTCGAAGTTTTTTTGCCTCTTTTAAACACTTAAATGAGTGTTTTTTGCTTTTCTCGTCATTTTTTCGAAGTCATTCTTTTTCAGTTCTTTAAATTTACTGAATTTGCAATTTCTTATTGTGATCATCGGGAGATCTGGAGGGTCCTCCGCTCCTTTTCTAAGCTATAACAGATTCTTTCTATTTTTTCCTTTTAAGTAGTTTGCGAAATTATCACCCATGTTTTTGTAATCACTAATTACGTCGGGTAGAACTTTTTCTTTCATGAGTCCCAATATTCCGGCTCAATTGCCATGGATTTTTCCGAGATTTTTCTTTGTCACTAAACATTTCCTTTTAATATATTTTCATGGTTTTCATAATCAAGTCGTTGTACTGATATCTGGCTGTTTTATACAATGAGCAATTTTCACTGCTTCTTACTTTTTTCGAGCTTTTCCATAAATCTTCCATATTTCTTTTCTTTTTCTTAGCTCACGTAATTCACCGTTAAACCATTCGGCCTTTTCTATTATTAGTATTGGCCTTGTTACTTCTGGACATTTATCATTGTAGTTTTACGCCAATATACTTTTACTATAGACTGTAAAAGTGCTTACACATACTTGGTCACCTCTCAAGGTATTCCTTAAATTACACCTGCATTCTTGTTTTGTTTCTCTTATTTTCTTTATGCACTTAACAATAAATTCATCAACTTTAAAGTCAGTTTTGTTTTTGTAGGGTTTTTTTAAGCATAAAGCCATTCCAGATATATACTAATTGTAACTAACTTATGCATTGGAGATTTCACGCATTCAGGTTCAACTTAATTGTATGTCACTCACAATCTTGTTTTTGTTTTGTATGACCAGGTCAATGGTATGTTTTAATAATGATGTCGGTTTTCTCACATTTACAAGGTCGTGACTTTCAAGTAACTATAAATTCTTTGACATATTTGTCATCGTTAACGTCTAGATGTAGGTTGAAGTCACCACAAATCAGCAAAAGTTTGTTATGAGCTAACGAGTAGGGGAGGTCACTGAATTCGTCTAGGAACGATCTCTTACTTGTGCTTGGTGGTTTATGAACTGTTATTTGTATGTGTTTGTCTATGTGTGTAATTATTGGTGTTGATGTATTCAAATGCACTGAACACATTTTTTTTTTCGTTATAGATGCTACTTTGTATACTTTTTTTGACAAAGATTCCCGTTCCACCATCGTTTTTTGTTCTCTCGGTCCATGGTAAAAGCTGTGAGTTCCTGGCGTCATTTCGTTTATTTTAAAACAGTGGTTCTTAACCTTTTGACTACCACGGCCCCGGCCCCTCTAAGAATTGGTCCTTTCTTTCACTTCCCCCTAGCATCTTTGAGTGAAATTCCCTCCCAAATTAAATGAAAATAAAATAATGAGAAAGAGAAGGGGGTTTCGAGGGATAGGAGTAACATTATAAGGCAATAATTTTGCATCTTTTCATAAATTTCTGAATATAAGTTCCTCACTCTTGTTAAAAGAATATCAAATATAATCAGAGAGTTTTTTTCCTTTTTCCTTGGGACTCGCGCCTCCCTTGAAAATTGCTGACGCCCCACAGGTTTAAGAACCACTGTTTTAGAATAATCTCTTACATTATTACGTAATAACTAAGTTTGAGTTAGCATGCATATGCCTAGATTGCGATCATTTATAAGATTTATATTAGTGTTGGTTTTATTTCCTACGGACAGTGTGTTTTTTAAATTGCCCAGAGCAATATTAGTCAAAGCCTTGATCCGTATTATTTTCCCCCTTTGACATTTCTTCTTTATATACTTTGCACTTATTTCCACCATATGTTTAATGTTTAGTATCGCTATGGCCTTTCTTCACATAATTTTTACTCTTTAATGTGTTACTGGCACATGTTGTTGAAGATTAAGCTGGCCATATACCAGCACGGTCTCTTATTTATAGAGCAGCCCGTGGGTCATTTTGAATATTTTTGTGGGTAAAAAGGTGAGATTTTTAGGATATGAGATGAGCCTTTCTTGTGATCATATGAATATGCCAGTGAAATCAAATGTCTGAAAAAAGTGAAATGAAAGGTTAACAGTCGCGGTTACAAACCCCTTTGAGCCCTAAGGCACCCATCAGAAGGAGAAAAAGAACGATAGCAGCGAGTACTGCGAGTCAGAGATAGCAGTAAGGAAAATTGAAATAATTATCGTCGTCGGAGAAAAACTGGGGAAAACATTCTATGGAGTTATGATACCATTTTTCATTACTCGAGGGGGAAAAAAAAGCACCGAACGCTAGTGGTAGAGAACGATGAGGGAAAAACGAAAATATATGTTTTAGAAACAGTAACACAGAAGTTTGTAACAGCTTAAGTGGTAGTTAGAGCGATAGTAGAAAAATTTCTGTCGTTAGACGTGAGGCGGCCGAAAAATAGGAGAAAAAGAAGGTTGTTTAATAGTAGAAAAAGAAGATAATTGCCAACCAAGTAGTTAATAACAAATTCCTGTGGAGAAAACGATACTGCTTTCCGATGAGATAGTCTGGAAGGACAGTCCCGAACTTCATGGCGTCACTGAAGAGGTCTTCTGCCAGCGTTTTTGAAAAGCTTTTTCTAGCTTCTTTAATTGTTAGGTCTAGGAGTTGTTTAAGCTCTTCGACGGTGATGAGGACCTTTGCTTTATATTTTTCAGTGACCTGTAGTTTAGCCATTCTTTGATTAGTCCTAAATACTGCAGACAGTTGATTCGTTTGAGTTTCTTCTTCTCTATTTGCTGCCGGTGCTTCTGTCTAGGTTCCTGCTTCGACACGCACAACAGAACTATTGGCGGTGTAGGGGTTGGGGAATAATCTCAGGAGCCGAAGGAATTATCTCAGGGGTTGGAGGAGGTTAGGGAGCGGGAATGTGGTGGTAAGGAGAAGGTGAGGGATTGGGAATATAATGCCCGGTTTGAGGAGGTTGGGAAAAGGAAGGTTGAGGATTTTGTGGTGTAGGAAGCAGATTCGTTCTTGGGTCGAATCTGGGGTTAATTGGAGGTCTCCTGGGCGGCGATGGTTGAAGCTCTCGAGGTCTTGCAGGTGGAGGAGGGATGCCCTTCATCTTCCAAATCTTTTCTAGTCTGGCAGGACACCCCTTAAAACATGCATGGTGTTACTGCTTACAGATAGGGCATTGGGCAATAATATGGTCGGTAGATCTAGGTAATAACTCCGCGTCGGGTAATTCTTTGGAAATACAGTTTCCTATAGTACATATTTCGGTGTTTTTAAAGAATTTACCGTTATTTTGGGGGGTCGACTGTAATTAACTGCCAGGGGCTATAGTAGATTGACATCAACCATGCATTTGATGTCTAGGCCAGTCCCTTACGACGCTCCTGATTGGCTGTTGATAAGCCAATCACAGGGCTAGAAATTCTTAGTCTCTCGAGAGAGTTCACGTAGGTAGGACCTATGTTCCACCTCTCCTGAGGGACACGTCTTTCAAAAGTATTCCACAGGAGAGGTGGAACATACATCCTGCCTATGTGAACTCTCGAGAGAGACTGAGAGTTTCCAGCCCTGTGATTGGCTTATCAACAGCCAATCAGGAGCGTTGTAAGGGACTGGTCTAGACATCAAATACACGGTTGATGTGAATCTACTGTAGTACTAAACACGCGAAATACATTTGACGCTGTTGTATTCGCGGGAACGCTCCTTGCAGTCCTTGTATTTCGTCAGGCACACTTCTGCTTCGTGCCTCTGGGTGCATATCCCGCAGATGTGGTGGGACGTGTACTCGTTTTTATGATGCCCGAACCTCTGACACTTGAAGCATCTCAAAGGTTCTGGTATGAAGGCTTCGGTTTGGTGGGTGCCGAGGATCCCAAGGCTGATTCTGGACAGTATTCAGGCACATTCGTTTGATTTGTGATTTTCCCCATATTTAGGGCAAACTTGGTCATTTCTACAATTTGTTGCGCTATGACCAAATTCCTGACCTTTATGGCATTGATGGGGCATGTATAACAGTCGCATACTCATCATCGGCTATGCAGTGTTGTTAAGGTGCATCCACACGATCGAACAGTGTCCGAAGGACAAACATTATTACCAATTAACAATTGTCTGCCGGTGTTTGCCTCGTGAGCAGAGTAAAAACGGTGGTATACAACCTTATTTGATAGCACTGTTTGTTGCCAGATCTACTTCCATCGTTTCAACGCTTATGATATAACAATGTTTGTCCGTCGGACAGTGTTCGACCGTGTGGACGCTCCTTTACACAATTTGCCACCTCTATCAGAAATAGCCTTTCGTATTTGTGGTGTGCATTTGATGATATAGTGCATATATCTGTCATCTTTGGCTTTCATTTCCTTAATTTTTAGGTGGTCCTCTTCATGAGTGAAATCACTTATCCAGGGATTTTTCATTACAATGGTATTAACAATGTCATCCTCATCTTCGGGACTTGAACGACTTTTATTTTGGGTTTAAGTTTACCCTTTTCTTCATTGATATATTGCTGATTTCCTGAATCTACTGTTTTGCCTTTTCTAAGTTTTCCCTGTCTTACAAATAAGTGTCCGTCTCATTGTTGAGATGAGCCTTTCTTGTGATCATATGAATATGCCAGTGAAATCAAATGTCTGAAAAAAGTGAAATGAAAGGTTAACAGTCGCGGTTACAAACCCCTTTGAGCCCTAAGGCACCCATCAGAAGGAGAAAAAGAACGATAGCAGCTAGTACTGCGAGTCAGAGATAGCAGTAAGGAAAATTGAAATAATTATCGTCGGAGAAAAACGGGGGAAAAAAATTCTATGGAGTTATGATACCATTTTTCATTACTCGAGGGGGGAAAAAAAAGCACCGAACGCTAGTGGTAGAGAACGATGAGGGAAAAACGAAAATATATGTTTTAGAAACAGTAACACAGAAGTTTGTAACAGCTTAAGTGGTAGTTAGAGCGATAGTAGAAAAATTTCGGTCGTTAGACGTGAGGCGGCCGAAAAATAGGAGAAAAAGAAGGTTGTTTAATAGTAGAAAAAGAAGATAATCGCCAACCAAGTAGTTAACAACAAATTCCTGTGGAGAAAACGATACTGCTTTCCGATGAGATAGTCTGGAAGGACAGTCCCGAACTTCATGGCGTCACTGAAGAGGTCTTCTGCCAGCGTTTTTGAAAAGCTTTTTCTAGCTTCTTTAATTGTCATGTCTAGGAGTTGTTTAAGCTCTTCGACGGTGAGGAGGACCTTTGCTCTATATTTTTCAGTGACCTGTAGTTTGGTCATTCTTTGATTAGTCCTAAATACTGCAGACAGTTGATTCGTTTGAGGTTCTTCCCTATTTGCTGCCGGTGCTTCTGTCTGGGTTCCTGCTTCGACACGCACAACAGGAACTATTGGCGGTGTAGGGGTTAGGGAATAATCTCAGGAGCCGAAGGAATTATCTCAGGGGTTGGAGGAGGTTAGGGAGCGGGAATGTGGTGGTAAGGAGAAGGTGAGGGATTGGGAATATAATGCCCGGTTTGAGGAGGTTGGGAAAAGGAAGGTTGAGGATTTTGTGGTGTAGGAAGCAGATTTGTTCTTGGGTCGAATCTGGGGTTAATTGGAGGTCTCCTGGGCGGCGATGGTTGAAGCTCTCGAGGTCTTGCAGGTGGAGGAGGGATGCCCTTCATCTTCCAAATCTTTTCTAGTCTGGCAGGACACCCCTTAAAACAAGCATGGTGTTACTGCTTACAGATAGGGCATTGGGCAATAGTATGGTCGGTAGATCTAGGTAATAACTCCGCGTCGGGTAATTCTTTGGAAATACAGTTTCCTATAGTACGTATTTGGGTGTTTTTAAAGAATTTACCGTTATTTTGGGGTGTCGACTGTAATTAACTGCCAGGGGCTATAGTAGATTGACATCAATCATGCATTTGATGTCTAGGCCAGTCCCTTACGACGCTCCTGATTGGCTGTTGATAAGCCAATCACAGGGCTGGAAATTCTTAGTCTCTCGAGAGAGTTCACGAAGGTAGGACCTATGTTCCACCTCTCCTGAGGGATACGTCTTTCAAAAGTATTCCTCAGGAGAGGTGGAACATACATCCTGCCTATGTGAACTCTCTCGAGAGACCGAGAGTTTCCAGCCCTGTGATTGGCTTATCAACAGCCAATTAGGAGCGTTGTAAGGGACTGGTCTAGACATCAAATACACGGTTGATGTGAATCTACTGTAGTACTAAACACGCGAAATACATTTGACGCTGTTGTATTCGCGGGAACGCTCCTTGGAGTCCTTGTATTTCGTCAGGCACACTTCTGCTTCGTGCCTCTGGGTGCATATCCCGCAGATGTGGTGGGACGTGTACTCGTTTTTATGATGCCCGAACCTCTGACACTTGAAGCATCTCAAAGGTTCTGGTATGAAGGCTTCGGTTTGGTGGGTGCCGAGGATCCCAAGGCTGACCCTGGACAGTATTCAGGCACATTCGTTTGATTTGTGATTTTCCCCATATTTAGGGCAAACTTGGTCATTTCTACAATTTGTTGCGCTATGACCAAATTCCTGACCTTTATGGCATTGATGGGGCATGTATAACAGTAGCATACTCAGCATCGGCTATGCAGTGTTGTTAAGGTGCATCCACACGATCGAACAGCCTCCGACGGACAAACATTGTTACCAATTAACAGTTGTCTGCCGGTCTTTGCCTTGTGAGCAGAGTAAAAACGGTGGTATACAATCTTATTTGGTAGCACTGTTTGTTGCCAGATCTACTTCCATCGTTTCAACGCTTATGATATAACAATGTTTGTCCGTCGGACAGTGTTCGACCGTGTGGACGCTCCTTACACAATTTGCCACCTCTATCAGAAATAGCCTTTCGTATTTGTGGTGTGCATTTGATGATATAGTGCATATATCTGTCATCTTTGGCTTTCATTTCCTTAATTTTTAGGTGGTCCTCTTCATGAGTGAAATCACTTTTCCAGGGATTTTTCATTACAATGGTATTAACAATGTCATCCTCATCCTTGGGACTTAAACGACTTTTATTTTGAGTTTAAGTTTACCCTTTTCTTCATTGATATATTGCTGATTTCCTGAATCTACTGTTTTGCCTTTTCTAAGTTTTCCCTGTCTTACAAATAAGTGTCCGTCTCATTGTTGCTTCAACTGTGCAACTGACGCCGTTATTTTACTCAGAATTTGCCTCTTTTCATTAGTTGCTGTGCTCTCTTCCCCGTAGATTTGATCAGAAGTTTTTATATTTATTTAGTGATTCAGCATAAGTTTTTATTAGTATTGTCAATTTTGTTTTGAATTTCATTATTTTTGATCATTACTTTTAGTTTTCTGAGCCGAATCCTGAATCAACTTTACTAATATCTGTGTGTTTGCTTTTGTTTCTTCAAGTTCATCTTCAATGGGTGTTTTCAGTGTTCTTTGTTCGGGCCTCTTGCAATTGTTACAGATGTACATTATGTTGTCCCTCCAAAGTATGGGTGTGTATCTTTCCCCAATACCTGAATATCTGTAGTGGAACCATGTGTCACGTATTTCACAGCAAGTTCCTTCGTCATCAACTTCATCAGAGCAATGTCCGCAAGCTGCTGACTCTCTCGATTTGGATTGGCTCATCTTTATCCATTATTTTCTTTAGTATTCCAGCTCGACATGCTGCATCAATAAGTGTGAGATAATGTTCGTATGATGGTTTGATCTTTCCTCTACTTGATTTAATTTCTACAATATTTTTGTCTTTTCCTTTCCTCATCTTTGCACTCGTTTTGAACATCGCGCAAACTCGGTACTTTTCACTTGCACGACCGCTACTCAACCTGTTGGTTAACGAAGTTCATTACTTTGGTAGTAACAAGATTCTATGAACACAGCCTATGGGCTACATTTCCTTAAGATAATTGGAGAAAAATGGCTCTGTTCAATGCTCTGGAATTTTTAGCAGCCCCTTCCATCCAAGAGTTATCTGAAACCACTCTGAATAAGGTGCAGTGCAGTACTCTAGCAGTAGCATGTGGTGTTCTTGTGTCTGGTAGTATGGTAAAGGCAGACATCAGATGAATTGCCATGTAAGCAATGATAGACTCTGGTAGAATAACTGATGAAGATGAGTTAGAAATAGCTCAAGAGTTGTTGAATGTAGCACAGGCTGATCTTATAATTAGGTAAGAAGAAAAGAAAGAAAAGTGATGCAGAGTTAGAGCTTAGTTGCATAGAAGCAGAAGAAAGTTTGATTAAGCTGAAAATACAGGCTGAAAGAGAAAGAATGCAAGCTGAAAGAGAAAGAGTAGAAAGGTAGAAAAGAGAAAGAGAAAAGAAAAAGCAGCAGAAGAGGAAAGAAAGAAAAAGATTTGAAAGGGAGATAGGATTGATAAGAGCTAGATCCACATTTAATGTAACACCGTCTAACACTACCCAAGGTAATCAAGACCCTGTATTTGATGTAGTAAGAGTGCAGAAGGTAATCCCTAAGTTTGCTGAAGAAGCTCCAGATGAGTTCCTTGATCAATAACGGACCAGATACCGATACTGTACTTCGAAAGGAATGATGAATCGTAGTCGTGGATAGGGAAGGCATTAATCAATCGGTACAGAGGCGAAGACGTGGCCGATAATGATAGAGGGTTATTGACTGCAGATGAATTAGCTTGTAGCCTTGTTCATTGTGTGTCGAGGTATTGGTGTGTGTATTTGTATCTGAAACAACACTCTATACCTACACAGTGCACCTCATGTGGTGCACTAGAGGCTTTACTTAAGGTTCTTTGCAGCGTCCCTTCCTTAGGCCCCTAGCTGCAACCCCCATCATTCGTTTTACTGTACCTCCGTTCATATTCTCTGTCTTCCATCTTTCTTTCCTTTGTGTCATAGTGCAACTCCAAGGTTTTCCTCCTGTTACGCCTTTCAAACTATTTTACTCTGCTTCGCTTTCAGCACTGATTGACCTTATAGGTCCCAGCGCTTGGCCTTTGTCCTAGATTTTATAGTCTAGTTGCAATTCCATATAGCTTTTTGTGTGCGAGTGTTTATGTGCGGTGTCTGAAAAGACACGCTATATCTACGCAGCGTTCAAATACATTATATTACTTCCCGTTTGCTCACTGAATAGGTACCTACTAATTACTATGTCATGATAACAGAATATGAAAATTAGCCGCTCCCATTTTCTCTCCTTCCATAGCTATGGATAAGAGCAGGAACCATCTACACATTATTTTACTGAAAAGGCGAAAAGGCTAACATGTCCTTTCCGAAAGACGAATATCTGAATCGTTCCACAATCGATATATAATTGCGCACATTGGCGATACAATGAAACATGAAGAAATATGAGTAAACGTTGGCTTCAATGAAGCCCTGTGGCTCCATAAATAACATTCCGTAGACCATAAAGGGATTATTAATCTATGATTTAGCACACTGTCTATTATCGCCATAGGGGAGGTAGTGTGAGGGCACTGTAGGCATTACTTAACGGTCTTTGCAGCGTTCCATCGTCATCGAGCTGCAATCTTTTTCATTACTTTTACTGTACGTCCGTTCATATGCTCTCTCTCTTCCATGCTGTTATCCACCCTCTCTTTAAAACTGTTCCGTATTGCAACTGCTCTGAGGTTTTCCTCCTGTTGCAGGTTTCAAATCTCTCATTCTCTGTTTCCCTTTCAGCGCTGGATGATGACATTCTAGGTCCCAGAATTTCACTAATCTTCTTGCTATAAAGAGATTATGCCCTCATAGAGGCGGAAGTGAACAAAGTATTTCATTGACCCTATTGCTATAAAGGTCATGACCTCGTAGAGGCAGATGTTAATTAAGCATTTCGTAGATAATCTTGCTATAAAGGTCATGACCTCGTAGCGGCAGAAGTTGACAAAGTATTTTGTGGATCATCCTCTTGATCCATCGTGGAGGTCTTTTAAATGTCACCTGAATCGACAGAATGACCAATGACCCTTAATGATCTGTAATCGATGTATGAAAGGCCTTTGGCGTCATTTGCAATCCGAATAAATTTCATTCATTTTTATGTTTATTTTTTTTGTTTTTTACTTTTTTTCAGGCAAAATACGATGCATAGTGAAGTATTTATGTATGTTTGTGGTCAGGTATACTTCAGAGAAACTATGTTATATTGATATTAAAAGGCAAATTAAGTGAATAATATATTTTACATAAATTCTTCAAAGAGACGAATTTACATTAAACATTTCATTCCCACGTATTGTGTCCCAGTTCCATTGGCTTCATTTCATTAGTTATTCAAATCTTTTAACATAAACAATACGTTAACAGATAAACTTTATCTTTTGAGCGATTCGTTATGTAAAAGATGCAGTAATAAACAACGAGAGCTAAAAGAAAATAAAACAAGATTGTTGCCACAACACCATGAAGCAATAATCATTAAGAATTATGGGAAAGTAGTAGTCTTCGGCGCAGGCTTCTTCTGCGCAGGCGCCAACAGGTCTTCATAACTCGCCATCCGGAATAAATAGTAGATACCCGTCACACCACCGTCTTGAACTGAACTGACCTCTGGCCAGGAAGTGGACATCAAGAGCTGAGCAACCTCCCCTTGAGCGGGAAGTGTCCGACCCACGTGACATGGATTACGGGTATTTTATCTCGCTGGGGGCATTCGTGATCTGGGCATTCTCTCACGGGGAAGGCGTCATCATCTCTCGTGGTTACCAGCGGGTACGTAGAATTTGTACCCTTTTTTTTTCCCTTAGATGGTGACTCCCAAGGGTTTTAATCTTTGTGGTGTGTTCAGTACAAGCCCGTTAGGATGACCGTAAAAACATAAACAAAAGGCTAAATATAATGATAATGCCGCCCACCCCCCAAAAGAAATATTAGTCCTAGATAACGACTCCAGAAAAACCTTTGGGGTCACTACCTAAAAAAGATCCCATTTTTTCCTTGGGAAATCGGAGTGCTTTTGTTTATTTGCATTTGGAGGTCGGCATGATAACTTATATTTTGTACTGCAGTTGTGTGTATGTATACATACCCGAGACATATGAATATAGATATTAACACGTGATCAACATAATCACGTGTGGAACAGAAATAAAGTTCTGATTGCCACCGGGATCGAATCCTTTCTCTTCAATTGACAAAACGGGGTTCGGTCTCTGTGTGTGATAAGTATTTGAACAGATTTTGTTATGTTTTTATTCTTAAATTTCCTCAGTTTTGCAGAGAAAAATTAATTTGGATTACAGTGTTACTTCAAACGGGTATAGATAAGATTTAAAAAGATTTGAGATTTCAACAAATTTTGATCACCTTTTTATTATAAGTTGAGCCGAAATTTCTCCAGAAACTTCTTTTCTCTCGAATCCTTATTTATTTAGATTTTCGTAAAAATTCTAAGTGTTTTTTATAGCAGTATGCTAAAAGCATAACTAAACCATTAATTTTTTTGTTGAATAAACATATTCATTATTTAAATTTTCGTAAATATTTTTACAAAGTTATATATCGCGAATCATCTTTTAAATATTTTGATTTTCCTAAAACTATATGATAGCAGATGTGTTTAAATCTTCATTCTAAAAGCATGACTGAATCATTCCCTTTTTTTTTCTTAGACAAACATACTGATTATTTTCATTTTCGTAAATATTTACTAATGATTTTGGCTCCTGTCATTTTCAAAAACATTCACTAAACCACAAACGATTTCATGACGTTTTCAA
The DNA here is from genome assembly GCF_015104395.2 of Macrobrachium nipponense. Lineage (NCBI taxonomy): Eukaryota > Metazoa > Arthropoda > Malacostraca > Decapoda > Palaemonidae > Macrobrachium > Macrobrachium nipponense. The sequence continues at coordinate 22,152,237 of NC_087205.1, read as the reverse complement.
TACCAACTCCTGGAGGATTCCTCTATTCCAGCAGAGCATCCTGCCGGAGACGTCTCTCTCTTGCACCTCGTCCACGCATCCAGTGCCTTCCCAACTGACCACTTCAGACTTAGTTTACTGCTCCGCCATCTGCTCCAAGCAGCCCTCCTCCTCCTCCTGCGCCGCCTTCTGCATTGTTGGTGGGTGAATTATTATCTAATTTAACAATACCCGGACGGGGCGTAGTGCTGTCAATGCACCTCATGCGATGCACTGTAGGCGCTACTGAATTTGAAGTCCCTTTGGCCCCCCTAGCTACATCCTCTTTGATTCCTTTAGCTGTACCTCCGTTTATATCCTCTTTCTTCCACCTGACTTTCTACCTCTAATAATTGTTTCATAATGCAGCTGCGGGATTTTTTTTTCAAGACTTCTCGCTGTCGATTTCCTCCTGTTACGCCTTTCAAGACCTCTGCAAATTCATTTCAAATATGCTTTTCATAGTCCAAGTGAAGAATTAAAAATGCTGTGATCACGCAGCCATTTTCTTAAAACGAAACTTGACAAGCTCTTTTCAGTGGGTTAGGTTACATTAAGCCATTATGTTCCTTTGCCCAAAGTCAGCCAAGGCAATTGTAAAAGTACTCAAGGTAATAAAACACCTCGTGTGGACCTTTGGTCTAAACAGGAAAACATCAGGACTCATCAAGAGTACAAGAATTAGTTAAGATGGATTTATTATTATTATTATTATTATTATTATTATTATTATTATTATTATTATTATTAATTTCTTACCTTTCGTTCAGACAATCACTGCCTTCTGCTCAACTTGTTGGTGTCAGCAGGCGAGATACCCATAACAGGGGATATCGCGACTACTACTTGTTATGTGGCCTTCAGCACTGCAGGGCCTACCACGACGGACCTCCTGAGGGGCAAGTCCGTGACACCACAAGACTCTTGGGATGGAGAATACGCTGCTGTAGAAACGGTGGTAAGGGTGGAAATGGAATGAGAAAGTTATAGGCCATTGATTGTGGGAATTTTCTTGGCGTGGACACTGAACCTGCTCAGTGATTTCCTACCTGTGGGATTCGACTTGACTTGGAAATTGGGCCAATTATTGCTCTATGTTTGATAAATTGTAGCAGCTTAGAACCTTTGACTGATCACTCGATAATATGCTCTGAGATACAAGACTTCTGTGACTGTAGGGAGGGCAGGTGAATCTACTCTGTTTTGGGCCACTTGTTATTCTAGCCTTGATAAAAAGCATTCAATATTATTCCGTGGGATATAAGGACAAAAACCTTATGTAGGAAAGGCAGGTGAATATACTCTGTTTGGGCCACTTCTTAATGTAAAACTGTAGCAATTTTAGAACCTAACTGAGCATTCGATACCATTCCTCGAGATACAAACCCAAGAGCCTTGTGTAACTGTAAAAAGGGCAGGTGAATCTACTGTCTATGTCCCAGTTGATCTGTCGGCTCAGTGATGGTTACACCTACTTGCCATATCTCAATGACCCCATAAAACTTGAGTTTTTCCAGAGATTGTAATCATCTTCACTGGCAGGTGACCGGCTCCAGGTGTGAACGTGTAGCTGAAGACTGTTTCTGCTCATCCACCAGTACTTGGCCCTCAGTGGTTGTCAAAATGGGCTCATCCCAGCCCGTAGCCAGCGTGGTGGTCACCGTTTCGTCCTTCTTTCCCGATTATTTCAAGGATGTTGAAGTTCGAGTGAGTGAGGCTTTTTAGTAATTAATTTTTGTTTTGGAGACCGTAGTGATGTTAAATTTGTAGTCTTTATAATTCCCTTCTTATGACTGAAGGAAGTGACGACTAATTGTCATGAGTTGTATTTTTAGTTTTCTTTTTTATAATTGATTACAGTGATGTTGACTTAATGCTGTTTTTCATTTTGCAGAATATATCCTGAATGCTTTTATGATTAAATTCATGTGCCTTGTGCTGATTAACTGTTAAATATTCATGATGAAAACCTGTGGTTTGGAAGGGAAATCCCCTTAGAATATATGATCTCTCTCTCTCTCTCTCTCTCTCTCTCTCTCGCTCTTCTCTCATCTCTTGCTCTCTCTCTCGTCTCTCTCTCTACTCTCTCTCTCTCTCTCTCTCTCTCACCTAACCTCTAGATTATATTCCAGGTTGGCAATTCTGGAACTCGGAGTGACGCCCTTCTGACAAAGTACACAGGAACGGCCACAGAAGGGCAAAGACTCATCCTGAGAGGAACCAGCACCCTCATGGGGACACACGTGTCCCTCTTCAGGGACGTCTTCATAGCCAGTAGCTTTTGCTTGTGCCTGGTGGAGGCGTACAGTACCTGATGGCGCTCTAGACCATCTTGTACCGGACGCCTTCAAGTTCAGCTTCAGAGAGTCTGGGAATTGTGATGCCTGACATGTTTTTTGTTTCATTTTTAAATCTGCCTCTGTATTCTTCAATAATCTTTTTTTTCTGGGTTCAAACCGGTACTTGCAAATTGATTCATTATAAGTTTTGAATTTTTAAGGTCCTGGAGGATAAATAACAGTAGATATTTTTAAGGCTGAGCTAAAAACTTCCATTGTCAAGTATCAACTCAGAACTTCGTTAGCTGAATCTGGTACTTGACCGCCGATTGTCTGGAAGTTCTGAGTTGTTACTTAAAATTGGAGGTTTTTCAGTTCAGACTTACCAAAGTCCTCAGTTGCTACTTACTAAGTAGTGTAAGGTGTTCGTATGAGTAGGCCGTTGACAGTAGATTGGTTATAGATAAACTGATGCTTGACAGTAGATGTTTTTAAGGCCTGTAGGGCAGTTTATTCAATATTTTCACAATATTTTCCCATTAGTACCAAAGTATTTCGACAAGAGAAAGGCCTCCAAGTCTCCTCTTGTTAGCTATCCAGCCAGATGTGAAGAATTGCTTTACAAATTTTAGCTTGATATTTTGAATGTTATAAAGCAGTGAAGTGTATAATCATATACTGAAGATGTACTTAATATTTGTAGGTTAACCAAATATACTTTATTGCATGTAGACCGATGTTTTGCCTGATTTGGTTGCATTAAATCTGAGAGGATTTACAATTGACAGCACTTTTTGGGGCTGTAAAACAAGTGCAGACACCTACACATTCACTGATGTCATACATTCTCGTTAGTTTGTTCCTTAGTAAGCACTTAGAAATAAGAAAACAATTAATGTTGATAAATTTTTCCATGTACAATGGCTAACAAATTCTCATGGGAAATTATTTTAAACTATTCAAGGAGTCTTGGTACATAATCTTCTTATGGAGGACGAGTTTACTGTTATTGTATTTATTTTGTGTGAAGTAAATAATAAAAAGAAAACAGAGTATCGATATGCTGAGTTTATTTCATATTTAATGTATATAAAACGAAAGAAAGAGGTGACAGTTTCAAAAAGTAACCTCTAATGCTTTTAAAAGTTTTTTTTTATTCCACTTCTATGAACTGTCTTATAAGTGGTAACTAAGAAATCCTTGCCAAAAGTGTGGGAAACGCAGTCCTTTAATAAAAGTAAAAGTAAGGGCTTTGAAACTCAAAATAAATCCGATAGGTTACGTCATAAACGCAGGATGATTTATCATATTGGCGTAGCAGTGGATTCTGAAATCATTTCTTGAAGAAGTATGTTGTTAATTAAAATGAGGACAGTGGGACAAAGTAGGCTGGACATCATATGGTGTACTGATGTCCCTACCTACATACATAGCCTCACTGAATCATGAGGGGTAGCTATAAGTAAATGTTCCGATTGATCGTGCCCAGTTCTCACACAGATTAATAATAGTATCTTTGTTTTAACGATTACCGTTTTTCACTCTTAGTTACGTGGTTCCACGAAATCTGTTATTGTGAACTTCAAGTAAACCCATCTAATCATTTATCGAAATCTCGGCTTATGTCTTTCCTGCATAAGAAGGACTCTATCACAGGTCAGTATGAATTCATAGAAAGATAATTCTATCTGCACTACGTGAGAATTCTCTACGGCTCCTATAGAATATATTGGCATTCAAAGCTATCTCCAGGATGTGTTTATAAAAATGAAATTATTATAAATAGCTCTGGTGTAAATACATAAAAAAATTAGATTATAATGAGTTCTATGGAAGCAGTTTACAATTAGTCCCACACAAGTGAGAGATCTGCTGCCATTGTTGATACTGGACAATGTGTTCCTAAATTATTTGTTTACGGGTGTATTCATCAGCTTTCAGATTGCAGCATTCATGCAAAAGTTGCATTTTAAGCTTAGCAAAGAATTTTATTTCAGTTCTAAATAGTTTCCCTATTCAAGTAACCCTTCACTATGGATTTGTCTATATAGTAAAATTGTCTAAAATTTAGTGTTTACTACAAGTATGAAACCACCCATTGGACTCCATTTTGCAATACAGAGGCCATGGTGGTACAGAATGTTTTTGGAATAAATCTAAATCTGTGATATTACAAGGTGTTTTAAGCATGTAATTATTGTGAAGAGAAAAAAAGCATTATGTACTCTCTCTCTCTCTCTCTCTCTCTCTCTCTCTCTCTCTCTCTCTCTCTCTCTCTCTCTCTCTCTCTCTCATACCATTTCTTTATTTAAATGGTGTGCTACATCAAATATGCACCAACTTGCCAAAACATCGCAGTATTTTTATGGTTATCACGTTCTCTTCTGCTGATTTATTTTCCTTAACCGCAAATTAAGAGCTTTAAGAACAATTTAAACCGAATTCAGATTCAATTTAATCAGGGACATACTTTTCCATTGAAAATAGATTCAGATTTTGATAAAATGTTTTGCACGTCATCGTGAACTATAAAGAGAACTGGTTTGTGATAGGATACCATGCAATTAAGTTCCGTATTCTATAATACAGTTTATTAAGTTTTCTATTATTTTCATAAGGGACAGTAGTCTAGATTCAGGATTTAGGTCATTCGTTACCTGCATTGTAAGAACGTCGCTCAGCAGAGTAATCTTAGAAATATGAAACTATTACTGGATACAGATTACAGGATACCAATTTGTCAACAATTGCGAGTATACTTCGCCTACGAACTTTGGTCCTTTCTGGACCAGATTGCCACTACTTTTTTCCAAATTTAGGTAGTTTCTGTAGATTATCTCACTTTTGTTAGAAGGGGCGTTATTTTACTTCTACCACTACTATTAATGATGACGTAGTAAAGAAACTGCAATCCAAAATATTTCACTATAACGAATCATATCAGGTGAGTTTGTTTTCATGAATACAATATGCGGTCATACCATTTTCAGAATAAATTTCGATACTGTAAGGACGACATTCGGGAGAATGTTCGCCCTTCCATTGTAAAAATCTGTATATCCACATGTCTTCTCTTTTCTTCCAGGAACTAAAATGTAGAGCATTTTACGCCCTTGCTTTTGATGTTCCCTTTATGTAATATTATTCATGTATTTTCGTCTGTGAAGAAACATTCACAGCGGGGCCCCTGTCCCTTTTTGTTTATGTATGTTCGTGCGTGCGTGAGGATACTACGCTTCCATCCGCACGCCGCCCTCATTTGCGAATATCATGCTATTTCTAAAACTGATAATATTTCGCCTTTCAATCAACGATCTCTATCAATAACGATCGGTGCTTTTTTTTCTATCCTCGAATAATGAAAAATGGTACTTGAACTCCATAGAGATGTGCGATTATTATTATTATTATTATTATTATTATTATTATTATTATTATTATTATTATTATTATTATTATTATTATTATTATTATTATTATTATTATTATTTGGTAAGACCCTCTTTTAGGCAAATGCTGTTAAAAAGAATGGCAGAATTAAGCGAGTTGATTTTATATGTTGTTTTTTCTATTTTCCGTACAATTCGCTTCTCAGGCTCAGCGATGTTTCTAAGTAACTGGCCAATATTCATATTGGGAATTTTCAAAAAATTATGAATGCTGAAGGTAATCTTTTATTAGAGCAGGATATCAGGTCCAGGTCAAGCAGGGCTCGTCGTCAGTGCCGGTATTATTCCGTAAGCGTAGTTCAGTTCGGGGCCGTGGTCGTCTTTGGTTTAAGGGCTGGTATTGGTGCTGGTATAGCTGGTATAGCTGGTATCACCTGACGTTACGACCTTCTCACAGGTCATCTTCGGACGAGTCGGTTGAGGAGACTGTAGCAAGAAAGTTGTTGTTGTTGTTGTATTAAGCCAACACTTCTTGTTGGCACGGGCCTTTCCCTTGTTCGGCCCGTAGGTGATCTGAAAAGATTCTTTAGGTACATGGTTAGTTTTTTGAAATTGGAAATATCTTTAGTTGTAGAGATAGGAGTGGACAGGGGAACGATGATGGTGTCTGTGGGGTGGTATTTATAGCGGCTCGGACCTAGAGTTGCAATCCCATTGGTCGGGCCGGTCTTGGGCGTAGTCGTGGATCTCGCCTCAAAGGTCTCGGGGATTCTCTCGTGCTAGCGCCAGTACAGTAGTGGGCCTGGGGATGAACGTCAGGAATTCCTTCTGTAGCAGGAATCCTATCATCCTGTGGGGGCTCCTGATTATCTGGCATTGTCGGGGGGTCGTTCGCAGCTCTCTGGGCGGCGGTGGGATGGAGAAACGTTTCTTGAGTGATGTTTAAATTTGGTTTATCCTTACCTATATGGAGGGCTTCTAGGAGACAGACGTCGGGGATCCCCGACGTCTGCGCCTCCATATAGGTAAGGAGAAACTAAATTTAAACTCAAGAAACGTTTGTCCTTCCTTATATTTGAGCCTGCAGTCACATATAATATCCTTTAAGAGGGAATTTATGTAAGTTTTCTCTTTTTTAAATGGCAAACTAAAGTAGAGAACAGGAGACTATAAGGTTTTTCGTCGTTTTAATGTAGTACATAGCAAATTTCGTATTAAGACTGAGATCATTTTTACTTTATTTACTCTATTAATCCACCTTCCTTTATATTCTGTGCTCTGTGGCATTAATAATTTAGTTTTTTATTGTATTTAAAAAAGCCTACCTTATGAATAGCATTTGAAGGCTGACGGGAGACTAGTGTGCTCTCTCTCTCTCTCTCTCTCTCTCTCTCTCTCTCTCTCTTATAAATGTCAAAATATATAAAACGTAAACAAATCTTGAACTTCCCAAATTTAGGAAACCTGAAAAACAAGATAAGCAAAAAACTACTATCAAATTTCGAACTACATTGATTATTGAATATCTTATGGAATGGTAATTGTCAGCAAATTTATAAATTTTGAGGGGTTTTAGAAAATTCCTCTTTTTTAGATAAAAATATACTAATATTGTAACTGTATGCAGATGTTAGCCTATGAACGTTTTATAGCTACCTGGTTTTCGATCTTTCTTCCTATTTAGATGGGGATATTAAGCTCTAATGATTTTTTCTTTGATATATTGCCAATAATAATGATATGAACTAAAAACTTCCAAAAATTCCAGCTGTAGATGGCGCTGCTTGTATACAGGGACCTTAAACCAAGGCATCTCAAAGCCCATAATGTATGTCAAATTAGTTGTAAACGAAACTGGGTGTTTGGGAGACATCTTACCACTATTTCGTTTTCTGCTGTGGAAGAAGTGAATTTGCTCCAGTGATTTTGGTGGTAAGTGAATACCTAACAGGATGCTAAAATCACCGTCTAGTTCTTTGTTCGTGTTAACTTTTATGACCCAGGTGTTGACCAAATATGGAGTGTTGATCAAATATGGCATCTCTTTAAAGTATTCATAATAATCAGTTATTCAGAAATTCATATCATAAAACTCGCTAGAGGTCAGAATTATAGCTAGGCCTCAATTTGAAATTTTGTCCGTGAAAGACCAGTCTGGTTTTGGAAGTTTCCCTATTTGTTGAGTCAAAGAAAACTACTCATAGACCAAAATGAAACTGACCATTTGATCATTCTAAAACCTAGCCATTTTTAATTTCGCCTCTGTACTCCACATCCATCACAAATTCACTAGTTTCTTTTTAGAAATGATAGTTTGTTTGATTTAATTTCTTTGCAGGTTTGTGTTACGAGAAAGGGCGTAATGACAGACTGAAAATGTTAATCTGGTCTTCAAAGCATGGTTTAACTGCAGTATTGGCATTTTTTCAGGATTGCTATCTTGCGGTAATTATACTCAATTTTTGTATTTGTCCAAAGTTTCTTGGTTGACTTTAAACTAATCTGTTAAACTAGAAACTAATGTATTGTTATTGCTAAGAACTATTAATGTGACTTAAAAATCAGTTAGCTTTTACATACAACTAAGAATAAGTTTACAAAAGTTTACCAAACTTAAATCCATCAGAGAAAGCACAAGGCTTTATAAGGGATTTTTTAGGTGGTAATAACAAATTATAGCCTAATGTCATTTAAGAGGTTCAAAATGTTCCGATAAATATTGAGTTCCTAAACTTAATGTTCAAAATGCACAAGGAAACTAACTTGTAAATTTTTTTCCCGCAGATCACTTGTCTGTAAGCTTATCCTGTGGCGGTTGTTTGAAGCTACACTTCAGTCCACAGAAAACTTGGTTATTGCGATTGACTACGTGGAGGAAGTTTTGCAGTGAAAGAAGCCGAAGTAAGAAGATAATGTTAATAACAGTATTGTACAGACTTAATACATTAATGAAGTTTCTCTTAAAATTTAATTATCCTTCAAATTGCCCTGTGTAGACTTCGTGGTGGTTGGTTTCTGCAGACTGTATAATAGGCTAACCTCATATAATAATCTTCTGTACTGTACTACTACATCCTGTCACTACTTCCGAACTTGACTTGCAGAATAGTGAACTAAAGTTTTTGATGCGTTACGTTTAATTTATAAGTAAACTTCTTTTGATTGAAAGATTTTTAATGATACTCCAGTAAAAGCTGGTAATTAAAGCATAATAGTGATGTTGATGGTCTTTATAAAAAAATATCTGTAGCTGTGTGGAATTATGGTAAGGTAAAAATTTAATAAATTTAATACTTTTATTGAGTAAAAATTAAGAATCTTTTATTTAAACTAAAAATAGTATAAAAGTATTAAAATTAGATAGCAAAAATTTATGCTGTCCTCCAGTAAACCAGTTATAAACTTGCGAACCATTTAATATACACCAAATAGCTTTAATTTTCTTGACCCATTATCCAATTTATACAAGATTCAGTAACAATTACTGAAAGGTACAATCTCATTCTGTGAGCTATATTTTTTCCGACTTGGAGGGGAAGGAAGGGATGTATTTCTGCGTTTAGAAATTTTCATGCAGATAATTTAATCCCCGAATGAATTGTACTGAGCAAGAGATGGAAGGTTAGTTTATATGATTTAAATTTTTAAAAAGTATCCCATGAATATATATAGATATCTATATATATAGATATATATATATATATCTATATATATAGCTATATATCTATATATCTATATATATATATATACACTGGTAAAAAATGTTCTGTTATAACAGAATTCCATCTAATAAAAGGAGCCCATAAAAACACCAAAAATATAGAGAGAAAAGTACTATATTTCAGAGACTGCTGTATCCCTCTTCAGGTAGATGAATGAGAAAAGTTTACAGAAAAGGTGGTATTTATACCAAGAGGTCCATCCACAGGCAAGCCAATTTATATAATATATATATATATATATATATATATATATATATATATATATATATAGTATATATATATATATATATTGCTACTTTCAAAATGCATGTTTCCCCTCTTTGAAATATCATGTAGAATTGTGCAACATTTTTTCAGATTCCTAGATAGTTTAGAGATAGGATGTTTTAAATGTGTGTTCAGATTTTGCATTGCATGTTATAAAAGAATATACATTATAATGTAGAATGTAAAAAAAAGAGAGATTTTCTTTGTCCGTTCGAAACTGCGAGTGTTTTCCCTTTTATGTCAACACGGTAAGATTAGAGGGTCTGCGAGATCCGTTTGCTTTCCTAAATCTGTCAACGCATTTGATAAGCGATCGAGTCGAGTCTTCGCGATGTTATCAAAACATGTCAATCTTAATTATCGCTCAACCTCTGTTTCGATGGGGTACGTGTGTTGAGCAGAATCATCTTGTACGCATGTCTTTGATCAAAGCCATGTGGAGATTGCACATTTTTTATGTGAAGTTGCATCAAATTTCCGAAGCTTCTAGAAGAATTTTCTCAGAACGTTTTGTGTCATCTGCCCTGTCCAGTTTCCATAAAGGAAGAGATTTCATTATATCTTAGAACCTCGAGGCATTAACATCTCGCTCTCTCTCTCTCCATCGCATAGCACTTTTGATCTTATATTAACGTAACGTAAATTGGTCACTCGTAACTTAGAATTTCATATTTGATATTTCTTAGAGTTTGTATTTTTTAGAGTTTTTTGTTGTGGAATCTGAACAAACGTTGTTTCGTAACGGTGCCTGGGTTTTGTGAAAGTGTGAATCAAGCCTGCAGCAAAGAAAGAAAGAAGTTGGTATACCAAAAAGGTAAAGTGTGTTATATTTTTATTAGTTGCAACTAATAACTAATAATTGTTAGGAACAGTGGTTAACTAATAACGGATAGGAACTGTGTTTAACTAATAACTAATAACAGGTGATTACTAAGGTTTGGTGAAAACTGTTGGTTATAATGTTTTGAGTGAAAAAGATTTACACTTTTACACATTGCTGATTTTTTTTGTGTTTGTGTTTGTTCCACTGTTTGTGCACTTGTTCATTTTCTTACTGAAGGGTGTCTTTTTATTTTATATTTTCATTCACATTCACAATTTAATTGACTTAGTTATTTTCATTGCTTAATCATTGCACATTTGATTAAATTTAACATTTGTGAATTAATTTGCATTTACTTAGAATTCTTTTCAAGTTTTGTTGTTGTTTAGCACTTGTGAATTAATTTCAAATTTTCAATTATTGCCTAACACTTGAATTTCAATTGAATTAATTTTCTTGAATTTTGTGATAAATTAATTTTTATTTAATTTTACTTAATTTGATTCAAGAATTAATTAAACTTTACTTTGTTTTCAAGTAACAGTAATTTTCCCTGATATTGTGAATTTCACTTATAAATTTTGAGTTTAATAATAAATTTTTGTATTTAAAGTTTTTATAAGTATATTTTCATTTATAACCAGTATATTTGAATTTAATTATGATTATATTTATGTTAGGTAGAAACATAGTGGTAATTGATTTGCTTTCCTTCAATTTACTTGAAGTGACTTAGAACTGGGGAAGTACTTAGACTTCTGAAATCAGGGAAATACTTAGATTTTAAAGTTGTTGATGGAGTGATGCCCTTTGATTAATTTAATTACTTACAAGATTACCTCACACCTGTTTTGATGAACTTAGTCTGATTTTCTGCAATACTGGTAAGTGTTAAGGGATCACTGTTGCCTTTAGAGTATTCAGTCATTCAATACGTGTTATGAGGGTTCAGGTGTCTGGTTTTTGTGAGGTAACATTAAAGGAATGGTAAGTGTAGTAACCAGATACTTGGCACTTCGTAACAATATATATATATATATATATATATATATATATTATAGTATATAGTATATGTATATATGTATATATGTATATGATATATATTATATATATATATGTATATATATATATATATATATATATATATATATATATATATATATGAATATGAATATAAAAAAATAAAAATAAATTCATAAATAAATAAATAAAATATAAATAATAAATATATAAATAAAAATAAGTATACTTAAATAAATAATGTAGAAATGAATAAATAAAACTAAATAGATGAATAAAAACAAATAAGAAATGTTTAAATAAAAATAAATAAATACATAAAAATAAATAAATTAATGAAAATGAATAATTAAGCAAATAATAAAAATAAATAAATAAATTAGCAAATAAATAAACACATAAGATAAATAAATAAGTAAATAAAAGTAAATGAATAAATAAATATATATAAATAAATAAATATAGATAGAATTAAAAATAAAAACAATCTACGACATAATAAATATTAAAATAAAAATACAAAATAATTAGAACAATAAGATAATAATAATAAACAGAAAACTAAGAATAATATAAATAAAAATGAAAATAAAAGTAAAATTAAAAGTAAATATATTGAAAATAAAAATGAAACTAATTAAAATATTTATATATGTTATAAAAATAAAAAAAAACAATAGAAATAAATGTAATCCCCATAAAAACAAAACTGAAAATAATAATAATGAAAATATAATAATAATATTTTGAAAAATACAATATAAATAAAAGTAGAAATAAAAAAAACAAAAAATGAAAATAAAATTAATAAAAATTCTATAAATTATAAAATAAAAATAAATTAAAAATACTAAAAGTAAAATAAATGTAATGCACATGGAAAAGTCATAAAAATAGAAATAAAAATAATGAAAATAAAATGATCATAATAATAAAAGAAAAAATAAATAAATAATAACAAGTAAAATAATAAATAAAAAATATTAAAAATGCAATCTACAAAAATAATAAATATATAAATAGAACTAATAAAATAATAATTATAATAAATTGAAACAAAAATATTTGAAATAAAATAAATTTACTAAAAACTAAATAAAAATGATGAAATAATAATAAGTAAAATATAAATAATAATAATACAGATAAAAAATTAAAAATAATAAAAATTATAATAAAAACTAAAACAAACAATACTAATAACTATAATAAATATAGTAATAAAAATGAAAATATAATAATTAGAACAATAAAATAGTAATAATAAGCAGAATCCATGAATATATATGGGGCAGAGGAAAGCACCATCAGCTTCCTATGACAACTGGAAAGCCCCAGGTCCCGATGAAGTCCATGGATACTGGCTCAAAAACTTCAAGGCCCTACACCCACGAATAGCAGAACAACTCCAGCATTGTATCTCAAATCACCATGCACCCAAATGGATGACCACAGGAAGAACATCCTTAGTACAAAAAGACAAGAGTAAGGGAAATATAGCCAGTAACTACAGGCCTTGACCACAGGAAGAACATCCTTAGTACAAAAAGACAAGAGTAAGGGAAATATAGCCAGTAACTACAGGCCTATCACCTGCCTACCAATAATGTTACTAACAGGTATCATCAGTGAAAGGCTATACAACTACCTAGAGGAGACAAACCCCATCCCCCACCAACAGAAAGGCTGCAGAAGGGAGTGTAGGGGCACAAAAGACCAGCTCCTGATAGACAAAATGGTAATGAAGAACAGTAGGAGAAGGAAAACCAACCTAAGCATGGCATGGATAGACTATAAGAAAGCCTTCGTCATGATACCACACACATGGCTAATAGAATGCCTGAAAATATATGGGCCAGACGAAAACACCATCAGCTTCCTCAAAAATACAATGCACAACTGGAATACAATACTTACAAGCTCTGGAATAAGACTACCAGAGGTTAATATCAGGAGAGGGATCTTCCAGGGCGACTCATTGTCCCCACTACTCTTCGTAGTAGCCATGATTCCCATGACAAAAGTACTACAGAAGATGGATGCCGGGTACCAACTCAAGAAAAGAGGCAACAGAATCAACCATATGATGTTCATAGATGACATCAAGCTGTATGGGAAGAGCATCAAGGAAATAGATACCCTAATGCAGACTGTAAGGATTGTATCTGGGGACATCCGAATGGAGTTTGGAATAGAAAAATGCGCCTTAGTCAACATACAAAAAGGCAAAGTAACGAGAACTGAAGGGATAAATCTACCACATGGGAGCAACATCAAACACATAGATGAGACTGGATACAAATACCTGGGAATAATGGAAGGAGGGGATATAAAACACCAAGAAATGAAGGACACAATCAGGAAAGAATATATGCAGAGACTCAAGGCGATACTCAAGTCAAAACTCAACGCCGGAAATATGATAAAAGCCATAAACACATGGGCAGTGTCAGTAATCAGATACAGCGCAGGAATAGTGGAATGGACGAAGGCAGAACTCCGTAGCATAGATCAGAAAACCCGGAAACATATGAAAATACACAAAGCACTACACCCAAGAGCAAATACGGACAGACTATACATAACACGAAAGGAAGGAGGGAGAGGACTATTAAGTATAGAGGATTGCATCAACATCGAGAACAGAGCACTGGGGGAATATCTGAAAACCAGTGAAGACGAGTGGCTAAAGAGTGCATAGGAAGAAGGACTTATAAAAGTAGACGAAGACCCAGAAATATACAGAGACAGGACAAGGATAAACAGAACAGAGGACTGGCACAACAAACCAATGCATGGACAATACATGAGACAGACTAAAGAACTAGCCAGCGATGACACATGGCAATGGCTACAGAGGGGAGAGCTACAGAAGGAAACTGAAGGAATGATAACAGCGGCACAAGATCAGGCCCTAAGAACCAGATATGTTCAAAGACCAATAGACGGAAATAACATCTCTCCCATTTGTAGGAAGTGCAATGCGAAAAATGAAACTATAAACCACATAGCAAGCGAATGCCCGGCACTTGCACAGAAGCAGTACAAAAACAGGCATGAGTCAGTGGCAAAAGCCCTCCACTGGAGCCTGTGCAAGAAACACCAGCTACCTTGCAGTAATGAGTGGTACGAGCACCAACCTGAGCGAGTGATGGCAAACGATCAGGCAAAGATCCTCTGGGACTATGGTATCAGAACAGATAGGCTGATACGTGCAAATAGACCAGATGTGACGTTGATTGACAAAGTCAAGAAGAAAGTATCACTCATTGATGTCGCAATACCATGGGACACCAGAGTTGAAGAGAAAGAAAGGGAAAAAATGGATAAGTATCAAGATCTGAAAATAGAAATAAGGATATGGGATATGCCAGTGGAAATTGTACCCATAATCATAGGAGCACTAGGCACGATCCCAAGATCCCTGAAAAGGAATCTAGAAAAACTAGAGGCTGAAGTAGCTCCAGGACTCATGCAGAAGAGTGTGATCCTAGAAATGGCGCACATTGTAAGAAAAGTGATGGACTCCTAAGGAGGCAGGATGCAACCTGGAACCCCACACTATAAATACCACCCAGTCGAATTGGAGGACTGTGATAGAGCAAAAAAAAAAAAAATAAATAAATAAACAAATAATGATAATAATAATAATAAAATAAAAATTTACAAAAATAGAAATAAAAATGATAAAGTAATATTAATCATTTTTGAAATAAATATAATAGAAATAAAAATTAAATTATAAAAAATAGAAATAAATGTAATAAAATAATAATAGTAAAATAAAAATAATCATAAATATCATGATAAAATAATAAAATTTGTGGTAGACAATAAAATAATAACAATAACAATAACAATAATATAATATAAATAAAAATAGAAATTAATACAAAAGTTATAAAATGAAAATAAAAAATAAATGTAGATGATAAAAATATAATAAGAATTTAAATTAAAAAAATGAAAATAAAAATGAAAGTAAAAATCTAAAATAAAATAATAAAAACGAAAATGAAAATAAATAAAAAATGATAGAAATAAAATAATTAAAAAAATAGTAAAAACAAAAAATTATAATAAAATAATAAGAATGAAAATAAAATTATGATAAAGATAAACTAAACATGAGACTAGTAATTAATAAAAATGAAAATGATAAAATATTAAAAATATGAAATTAAAAACAATAAAAATAAAAATTTGAAGAAATAAAATAAAAATAATGAATATAATGATAATAAAATTGAGTATAATAAACCAGATATAAAAATAATAAAAATAAAAATAATAAAATAATATTAGTAAAAATCAATATAGATTTTAAATAATTTTGTAAATAAAAATTTGTCATCAAAAAGAGGGAAAAAATCTCTAAAAGGTTTTACTAAAGTTGAAATGTTTTTTTCAAAACTTTGATTGTTACATTTATTATCATACTTTTATGTGATTTTTATATGATTTCTAGAACAAAAGTTAACTCATCAAAAGAGGCCAAAAAAAAAGAAAAAATATTGTATTTAAATTGAAATATTTAAGTTTTTTCTTTTTCATTTTTTAGGCGATTTTTATAATGGTTTTTAAAAAAACAGTCAAAATAAAAGAGGAAAAAACTTAAAGATAATGTGCAAAAATGAATACTTTTGTAACTTTTTTATTACATTCTTTGTATTATTTTTAAGCGTTTTGAAATAATTTTTGAAATAAAAATCAGTCATCAAAAAAAGGGCAAAACTATAAAAAAGTATTGTATTAAAATTAAATTCTTTTTTAAACTGCTTTTAATTTCAAATTCTTGTCCTATTTTTAGCATATTTTCTAAATGATTTTTTAAACAAAAATCAGGCATCAAAAAGAGCGAAAAAAAAACTCTAAAAATATACTATAATTTATATATTTTTTCAGACTTTTCATTTACATTCATTGTCATATTTTCAGGCGATTATTTAAATGATTTTTGAAATAAAAATCAGTCATAAAAAGGGGAAAACTCACAAAAGTATTATATCTAAATTAAATTTTTAAAAACTTTTTTTTATATTATATTTATTGTCCAGTTTTAACGCAATTTTCGAAATGATTTTGGAAACTAGCATAAATATAGTATTTAAATTGAATGATTTTTAAAGCTTGTTTTCTGTTTCTTTTTTGTTCTTTTTTCGACATTTTCTGCAAAAGTTTTTGAAACAAAGAACCACAAATAAAAATTGGAAAAAGCTCATATGAATATTGTGCAAAAATTTTAATGTTTTCTAAAACCTTTTTATTTTACATTTATTGTCCTGTTTTTAACCGATTTTTGAAATGATTTTTGAATTAAAAATCTGTCATCAAAAAGATTTAAAAATCTTAAAAATTGTGTACTAAAATTGCAGCCTAAAACTAAAATTCTAATTCTTTTTCCTATTTTTAACCGATTACTAAAATGATTTTTGAAACAAAAAAAAATCAGTCATGAAAAGGAAAAAAATTTAAAAATACTTTAACAAAATATAATTTTAAAAATCTTTTTTATGTTACATTCATTGTGTTATTTTGAGGATATTTCTCAAATGATTTTTGAAATAAAAATCAGTCATAAAAAATAAGGGAAAAGTGCCAAAAATATTATATTGAATGTAAATTCATCTTTTTTACAGTTTTTTTATGTTATGTTTATTGTCCAATATTTAGCCGATTCTTAAAGTGATTTTTTTCTTTTTCTTAGCGATTTTTATAATAATTTTTGAAATTACAATGGGCCATCAAAAAGTGGACAAATCTCTCGAAATAATTGTGCAGAAAATGGAAATATTTGTTGAAGCTTTTTATTTTATATTTCGTGTGATATTTTTAGGCTTTTGAAAATTATTTTGGAAATAAAAATCAGTATTTCTCACTGAATGATATCAACGCTTTACTTTTACCACTTACAGCGTACCAACCCAAGGCGCTATTACAGTTTTTCCCCACTACATAGCAACACTTATAAATACTTATAAGTTATGTACTACGTGTTTCGTAATGTCGCACCACCACACACACACATCGTCCTACTCCCCAAGCTCCCCATCCCACCCCTCAAACACGAAGTGTACGAAACCCCAAAAGTGTCTTAACGAGGAATAGTAGTAGTCAGCATGACATTACCTTTGTCACGTTCCTCCTCGGACAACGCCGGAAGGGTTGGCAACTGTTTTTTTTTCTTCTTTGTGTGTGTGTGTGTGTGTGTGTGTGTGTGTGTGTGTGTGTTTACGAACCTCCACCGGCTTTGTCCTATCCCACGGGAAAGAAAACTATTGTTGTTTGTCGTTTTCCTCTTTAGATAAAGGTTTGTTGGGTTCTTCTTCTTCTTCTTCTTCTTGATAAGAGTTGCAGGATCAGGCGGTTTCATAGCTTTCTACAAACAGAATCTGGTGTCTTGTTCACATATCGACGAGTGAATATGAGACTACAATTTTCCTTTTTGTTTTCTCAGTGAGATGAAATGTAAGACAACTTAAATAATAGTAGAAATTATGAAATAAAATGTGATACAACTTAAATAGAAGTATAAATAATGAAATAAAATGTAAGACAACTTAAACAGACGTAGAAATAATGCAATGCAATGCACAGTAAATTTCATGATAAAAATTTAAGAAGGAAAGCGGTCAATAGAGGAAAAGAGGTTTCTGGCAACCCCTTTGGTAAACATTGACGACGATGATGATCATCAATTAAAATGTCATAAGTAAGGATGAAATCTCCCCCTCCCCCTTCTCTCTCTCTCTCTGTATTGTATCATTGCAATTACATAATTACAATCCCTTTCGTAAAGAATTGAAGCTGCAAATGTATTAGTAAGCACCTGTGTTATAACTATGTCTTATTTTTTAGAGTAGAGTAAACTGGCAACGTATCCTGGACCTATGCTAATGTACTGAACCATTTAATTTTACATGAGGATTTAATTACCATTGCATTATACAATTCTCACTTTTATCGTTGTTATACACAGTCATTCATTTAGGGCAATATCAACTGACAACGATTTTTGCTAAGATCTTACGTTGTACAAATTACAGTTATGAAATCATTAAAGCCCGTTCCTTTCAAAAGTTTATGTCACCTTAGTTGTAGAATAACAAAATAGATTATACAGGCACATTAATCATTTTCATATGCAAAAATTGCAATGTGTATTGCAAAGCTGTAAAGTGCATCGCTGAAAAATAATTTGCTACCGAATGGCAGTGGAATGTAGGCATATTTTTCACAAAATTTTCACGAAAATATACCATCAAAACTAGCAAATTAAGAATACTCTCTAGTGTTATGAAAAAAGAATAAATGTAGATGTCGTTGAGGACCAGATTGAAAATCATTTTGAATAGGTAACTGAGGCTGGTTGGAGCTGGAGCCAGCCAGTTCGTACGGTCAAGATCTAGCTTTATATTCTAGGTCTTGGTTTGCACATGAATCAACGGTCAGCGTTATGCATCTGATAAACATCCAAACTCATCCACAAATTAAAAAGGATATTTGTGAGTGAGACATAAAATACAATAGTAAAAAATTTTCATAACTTATTATTATATTTTAACTTCCATACGCCTTTTAAGTAAAAAGTGTGAAATTTTTACGTGTGGATTCCACACTCCACACCTAATCACAATGTGGACAAGATAAGTCTTATTAATGACGTCATTTTCATACTTCGGCAACCCTGAAATTTGGCTCTGATCCCTACCGGATCAATGATACAACCTTTTATAAACGGAATCCGAAATCTCGGATTATTTATGCCAATAACGCATTGGCTCTTGTTCTGGGAGGATTCTTGGCCGCGCACATCAGTGCATTAAAGGCCAGAAGGCTCTACAGATTGTTCAAGATGCTACTACTGCCAGGATGGACGCCGACGATGACCTGTTCTGCGCCATGGAGATGATCTCTCTCTTAAATGAGGACTGGACAGATTCTCAGGAAGAGAACCTTTTGCTCCTTGATGAAATCGAAGTCGCGAATTTGAACGAATCAACTCTGAGCAGAACAAACCAAGATTTACTGGACCAGTTGATGGAAGAAAAGCGTAACGTTGAAACGTTAGGTAAAGATCGCGACTCTGCTGAAGAGGAGAATGAACGCCTGAAGAAGAAGCTCACAGAGTTGCAGTCATTACTCCAGAAGGGAAAGGAAATAGAAAATCTGAAAGAGCACCTCGCAGGTAAAGAGAGAGAGAACGGGAGGAGAAGCTAGAAAAAGTAGAAGAGCTGCAGAAACGGCGGCCACGGAACCCTAAGAGAAATTGCGAGCCTCAAAGAGAGAACCAATATCTGTTCTCGCAAGAAATCGTAATCAAGTGAAAAGTCCCGGTCGTGAGATGCAGGAGATTCGAGGTCTGCAGAAGGAGGTCCATATCATGGAACCCAGAGTTCAGTTGCTTCCGAAGAAGAACAAAGATGATAAGCCTAAAAATGATGCTCTGGCTGAAGAGGCCAAGGCGAAAGGAAACATGTTCTACAAGCTTGGACGCCTGGAAGAAGCTTGTGAATGTTTCCTCAGAGTACTGGATCTGGCCGACGACCAAGCAGACTACAGACTGGGACTGGGATTGTGTCTTGTTGCTTGCAGACACAGCGAAGCTTTGGTCCAGCTTGAGGTATTAGATGGTCAAGATGATTTGGTTGCAGCCGCTAAAGCCCTGCAAAGAATGCAATGTCACGGCTGCCCCTACTACATCCTAGGAATTGCAGAAAAGGCTAATTTGAAGACATAGAGTGGGCCTACAGGAATCGGGCGCTCAAGTTCGACCCTGAATTAGAATTCAGTTGAAGTCTGAGGAGGGGTTTTCCCTGGAGTCATCTTAGAAAGACGCAAGATACAGAGATGGACTGAAAAATGAACTGTACACCCAACGCTATAAGATTCACTGGATCCAAAGACTCCAGATGCAAGCTCCGAGATCCTTAGAATCCATATTTGAAGCCTTCAGAGCTCGAATGCGTCTGATTTGAAATCCAAGGTAAAGGAAAGCTCAGAGAAAAGAATAACAGCGGAGGACGACGATGAGACAGCCCTAAGATCTTTCCAGAGAGAAGCAAATTGGAGTCCTGATGACCAGATTTGAACGGATGGAATCCTGGATTGCGGAAGACAAGGGAGGATCTCAAGGAGAGAAAGTGAGATTTACAAAAGAACAGACAGCTGTCACGAAGGAGGAATAGTTGGAGAAGATAAGAACAAAAAGAAAGAAAGGAAGAGCTGATAGATACAAAATGAATGGCTAAAGGAAAGCCACAGAAAATGAAAGCCAAAGAAGTACAGAAGCTCCAGACGCATTTGGAGAGAAATGTGCCGAGAAATTGAGGCCCCCAAAGACACCATGAAGAACGCAAACATCTGCCTAACCATCACCTGCAGTACAAAAAGCAAACCAATCATTAGACAATAACAACTTAGGATGAAGATTCAGAAAAAGTAAAAGCTTTCCGAACAGAAGCAAGCTGGAGACCTGAGGACTACATCTGAGAGGATGGAATCGTGGATTGCAGAAGGAGTCTTCAGTAAATTAGTACATCAGATGATAATGAAAAGGAACTAAGGAATATAAAGGATATGGCAGAAAGGTTGATGAACTAGGAACCAAACATATCATACTAGAAGAAGCAGCAGAGGAAAGAACAGCAACCTTTTTGCTGTACCCTGTGCCAGGTAAGTATGCTCCTAATTACATCTAACAGGAATCTATTTGGTATACCCTGTGCCAAAAGTAAGTATGCATCTAATTACAACTAGAAGCAAACTATTTAGTGTACCCTGTGCCAGATAAGTATACTTCTAATTACATCTAGAAGTAATTTATTTGGTGTACCCTGTGCCAGGTAAGTATGCTTCCAATTACAACTAGACAAAATCTATTTGATATACCCTGTGCCAGGTAAGTATGCTCCTAATTACATCTAGAAGCAACTATTTGATATACCCTGTGCCAGGTAAGTATGCTCCTAATTACATCTAGAAGCAATCTATTTGGTGTACCCTGAGCCAGGTAAGTATCTTTCTAATTACATCTAGAAGCAATCTATTTGGTGTACCCTGTGCCAGGTAAGTAGTCTTCTAACGACAAATAGAGTAAATTTATTTGTTGTACCCTGTGCCAGGTAAGTAGTCTTCTAATGACAAGTAGAGTCAATCTATTTGGTGTACCCTGTGCCAGGTAAGTATGCTCCTAATTACATCTAACAGCAATCTATTTGGTATACCCTGTGCCAAGTAAGTATGCATCTAATTACAACTAGAAGCAAACTATTTAGTGTACCCTGTGCCAGGTAGGTATGCTCCTAATTACATCTAGAAGCAATCTATTTGGTGTACCCTGTGCCGGGTAAGTATGCTTCAAATTACATCTAGAAGCAATCTATTTGATATACCCTGTGCCAGGTAAGTTTGCTCCTAATTACATCTAGAAGCAATCTATTTGGTGTACCCTGTGCCAGGTAAGTATGTTTCTAATTACATCTAGAAGCAATCTATTTGGTGTGCCCTGTGCCAGGTAAGTATGCTTCCAATTGCATCTAGAAGTAATCTATTTGGTGTACCCTGTGCCAGGTAAGTATGCTTCTAATGACAAATAGAGTCAATTTATTTGGTGTACCCTGTGCCAGGTAAGTATGCTTCTAATTACATCTAGAAGTAATCTATTTGGTGTACCCTGTGCCAGGTAAGTATGCTTCCAATTGCATCTAGAAGTAATCTATTTGTTGTACCCTGTGCCAGGTAAGTATGCTTCTAATGAAAGTATGCTTCTAACTACATCTAGAAGTATTCTATTTGGTGTACCCTGTGCCAGGTAAGTATGCTTCCAATTATATCTAGAAGTAATCTATTTAGTGTACCCTGTGCCAGGTAAGTATGCTTCTAAGGACAAATAGAGTCCAATTTAATTTGGTGTACCCCTGTGGCCAGGTAAGTATGACTCTAATTACATCTAAAAGCAATCTATTTGTTGTACCCTGTGCCAGCCAAGTATGCTTCTAATTACATCTAGAAGCAATCTATTTGGTGTACCCTTTGCCAGGTAAGTATGCTTCCAATTATATCTAGAAGTAATCTATTTAGTGTACCCTGTGCCAGGTAAGTATGCTTCTAATGACAAATAGAGTCAATTTATTTGGTGTACCCTGTGCAAGGTAAGTATGCTTCTAATTACATCTAGAAGTAATCTATTTGGTGTACCCTGTGCAAGGTAAGTATGCTTCCAATTATATCTAGAAGTAATCTATTTAGTGTACCCTGTGCCAGGTAAGTATGCTTCCAATTATATCTAGAAGTAATCTATTTGGTGTACCCTGTGCCAGGTAAGTATGCTTCTAAGGACAAATAGAGTCAATTTATTTGGTGTACCCTGTGCCAGGTAAGTATGACTCTAATTACATCTAAAAGCAATCTATTTGTTGTACCCTGTGCCAGCCAAGTATGCTTCTAATTACATCTAGAAGCTATCTATTTGGTGTACCCTTTGCCAGGTAAGTATCCTTCTAATTACATCTAAAAGTAATCTATTTGGTGAACCCTGTGCCAGGTAAGTATGCTCCTAATTACATCTAACAGCAATCTATTTGGTATACTCAGTGCCAAGTAAGTATGCATCTAATTACAACTAGAAGAATAAACTATTTAGTGTACCCTGTGCCAGGTAGGTATGCTCCTAATTACATCTAGAAGCAATCTATTTGGTGCCTACCCTTGCCGGGTAAGTATGCTTTCAAATTACATCTAGAAGCAATCTATTTTGATATACCCTGTGCCACGGTAAGTATGCTCCTAATTACATCTAGAAGCAATCTATTTGGTGTACCCTGTGCCAGGTAAGTATGCTTCTAATTACATCTAGAAGCAATCTATTTGGTGTACCCTGTGCCAGGTAAGTATGCTTCCAATTACATCTAGAAGTAATCTATTTGGTGTACCCTGTGCCAGGTAAGTATGCTTCTAATGACAAATAAGAGTGCAAATTTATTTGGGTTGTACCCTGTGCAAGGTAAGTATGCTTCTAATTACATCTGAAGTAATCTATTTGGTGTACCCTGGTGCCAGGTAAGTATGCTTCCAATTGCATCTAGAAGTAATCTTATTTGTTGTACCCTGTGCAGGTAAGTATGCTTCTAATGAAAGTATGCTTCTAATTACATCTAGAAGTAATCTATTTGGTGTACCCTGTGCCAGGTAAGTATGCTTCCAATTATATCTAGAAGTAATCTATTTGGTGTACCCTGTGCCAGGTAAGTATGCTTCCAATTACATCTAGAAGTAATCTATTTGGTATACCCTGTGCCAGGTAAGTAGTCTTCTAATGACAAATATAGTCCAATCTATTTGGTGTACCCTGTGCCAGGTAAGTATGCTTGTAATGACAACTAGACACCAATCTATTTGGTGTACCCTGTGCCAGGTAACTATGCTTCTAATTACTTCTAGAAGTAATCTATTTGGTGTATCCAGTGCCAGGTAAGTATGCTTCCAATTAGATCTAGAAGTAATCTATTTGGTGTACTCAGCAATGATGGAAAGTAATGAAAGATTAAACAAAAACGACGTAAATGGAACTTCTGGAAACAGAGGAGCTTCATCTGGCAGCCAGGTATTCAGCCCAATTGAAGGTGTAGATGGTCAGGTACTTGGAGGTCGTCATCCAGCAAGTAACCACCACAACGACAGTAACCAACAGCCAGAGACTGGAGCTACAGAAGCAAACCAGAGGAAGAAATGGACAAGAGAAGAAAATAAGGAAATATGGAGATGCTACATCAGAAGCAACCCGACAGAGAGAGGATAGAGAAGAAGGTTGGTCAACATCTGGAATAAGAGGAATAACACCCCCCAAACAGAGCAGAGGCTGGCAGACCAAGTAAGGAACAAAGAAAAAGAACTGGCTCTCCCCAACAGAAAGAGAACTGGAAAGGGAAATGACACACGGCAACGAATTACAAGAAGACGAACTGAGACGATGCCCCGGAAGACGACAGGGATGATGAGGTATCAAACAACGACACAAGAAGAAACACCAACGAAGTAACAGGGAGGACGGAATGGGTAGAAAAGATCAGACAATGGATGGAGAGAGAACAAAGATCCCCTCCATGAAAGCCAACAACACCAAGAAATTGAGAGAGAAAACAAGTGAGGCCAATGAAATAATGGGAATAATACACACCACCAGTATCACAGAAACAAATAACTTGGCATATGCAGGAGCAAGATTAGTAACAGAACTGATGTAGATACGAACACCAACACTACCAGCACAACCAACACAACAGAAATCAAAACAGCAACCGCCTAGGAAAAGGCGCCTGGAAAAGCAAATCATGGTGATGAGGTCTGACTTGAGTAAACTAAAAGAGATGGCAGAAAAAAGGCTAAGAAGCAAGAAAACAAGTACAGGAGAGGGGACTAAACATAAGATCCAACGCTACCAACAGAACAAACTATTAGGAACCAACCAGAAAAGACTATACAGCCAACTAAGAGGGGAAGACAACCACCAAGAAATTCCTGAAGCCAAACCAAGTAAGAGACTCTGGGAAAACATATGGAGGAATCTGGTATCACACAACAAACATACAACATGTCTCCAGGAAGTTAAGGAAGAATAAATAAGGAGAGTAAAATAAATATTCACTGAAATCACGACAGACACAGTCAGACACCAACTAAAGAAATTACCCAAATGGAAAGCCCCATGTCCCGATGAAGTCCATGGATACTGGCTCAAAACCTTCAAGGCTCTACACCCACGAATAGCATAACTCCTCCAGCATTGTATCACAAATCACCATGCACCCAAATGGATGACCACAGGAAGAACATCCTTAGTACAAAAAGACAAGAGTAAGGGAAATATAGCCAGTGACTGCAGGCCTATCACCTTCCTACCAATAATGTGGAAGTTACTAACAGGTATCATCAGTGAGGAGGCTATACAACTACCTAGAGGAGACAAACACCATCCCCCACCAACAGAAAGGCTGCAGAAGGAAGTGTAGGGGCACAAAAGACCAGCTCCTGATAGACAAAATGGTAATGAAGAACAGTAGGAGAAGGAAAACCAACTTAAGCATGGCATGGATTGATTATAAGAAAGCCTTCGACATGATACCTGACATGGCTAATAGAATGCCTGAAAATATATGGGGCAAAAGAAAACACCATCAGCTTCCTAAAAAATACAATGCGCAACTGGAATACAATACTTACAAGCTCTGGAATAAGACTAGCAGAGGTTAATATCAGGAGAGGGATCTTCCAGGGAGACTCACTATCCCACTACTCTTCGTAGTAGCCATGATTCCCAAGACAAAAGTACTGCAGAAGGTGGATGCTGGGTACCAACTCAAGAAAAGAGGCAACAGAATTAACCATCTGATGTTCATGAACGACATCAAGCTGTATGGTAAGAGCATCAACGAAATAGATACCCTAAACCAGACTAAGGATTGTATCTGGGGACATCAGGATGAAGTTTGGAATAGAAAAATGCGCCTTAGTCAACATACAAAAGGGCAAAGTAACGAGAACTGAAGGGATAAAGCTACCAGATGGGAACAACATCAAACACATAGATGACACGGGATACAAATACCTGAGAATAATGGAAGGAGGGGATATAAAACACCAAGAGATGAAGGACACGATCAGGGAAGAATATATGCAGAGAATCAAGGCGATACTCAAGTCAAAACTCAACGCCGGAAATATGATAAAAACCATAAACACAAGGGCAGTGCCAGTAATCAGATACAGAGCAGGAATAGTGGAATGGACGAAGGCAGAACTTCGCAGCATAGATCAGAAAACGAGGAAACATATGACAATACACAAAGCACTACACCCAAGAGCAAATATGGACAGACTATACATAACACGAAAGGAAGGAGGGAGAGGACTACTAAGCATAGAGGACTGCGTCAACATCGAGAACAGAGCACTGGGGCAATATATGAAAACCAGTGAAGACGAGTGGCTCAAGATTGCATGGGAAGAAGGACTGATAAAAGTAGACGAAGACCCAGAAATATACAGAGACAGGAGAATGACAAGCAGAACAGAGGAATGGCACAACAATGCACGGTCAATACATAAGACAGACTAAAGAACCAGCCAGTGATAACACGTGGTAATGGCTACTGAGGAGAGAGCTCACGAAGGACACTGAAGGAATGATAACAGTGGCACAAGAACAGGCCCTAAGAACCAGATATGTTCAACGATTGATGGAAATACAAACTCTCCCGTATGTAGGAGGTGCAATACGAAAAATGAAACCATAAACCACATAGCAAGCGAATGTCCGGCACTTGCACAGAACCAGTACAAAAAGAGGCATGATTAACTAGCAAAAGCCCTCCACTGGAGCCTGTGCAAGAAGCACCAGCTACCTTGCAGTAATAAGTGGTACGAGCACCAACCTGAAAGAGTGATAGAAAACGATCAGGCAAAGATCCTCTGGGACTATGGTATCAGAACAGATAGGGTGATACGTGCAAATAGACCAGACGTGATATTGATTGACAAACTCCAGAAGAAAGTATCACTCATTGATGTCGCAATACCATGGGACACCAGAGTTGAAGAGAAAGAAAGGGAAAAATGGATATGTATCAAGATCTGAAAATAGAAATAAGAAGGATATGGGATATGCCAGTGGAAATTGTACCCATAATCATAGGAAGACTAGGCAAAATCCCAAGTCCTTGAAAAGGAATCTGAAAAAACTAGAGGCTGAAGTAGCTCCAGGACTCATGCAGAAGTGTGTGATCCTAGAAACGGCGCACATAGTAAGAAAAGTGATGGACTCCTAAGGAGGCAGGATGCAACTCGGAACCCCACACTATGTAATTCCACCCAGTCGAATTGGAAGACTGTGATAGAGCAAAAAAAAAAAATAATAATAATAATAATAATAATAATAATAATAATAATAATAAAAATAATAATGGGTAGAAAAGATTAGACAATGGATGGAGCCAGATACAGAGAGAACAAAGATCCCCTCCATGAAAGCCTACAACACCAAGAAATTAAGGGAGAAAACAAGTGAGGTCAATGAAATAATGGACATAATACACACCACTAGTATCACAGAAACAAATAACTTGGCATATGCAAGAGCAAGATTAGTAGCAGAACTGATGGGGATTCGAACACCAACACCACCAGCACAACCCAACCCAACAAAACCAAACAGCAACCTCCTTGAAAAGGCGCCTGGAAAAGCAAATCATGGTGATGAGATCTGACTTGAGTAAACTGAAAGAGATGGCAGAAAAAAGGCTAAGAAGCAAGAAAACAAGGGAGGAACTCAACGAGAAATACAAAGTACAAGAGAGGGGACTAAACACCACAATAGAAGATGTAAAACACAGGCTTAAGGCCAAAGCACCTAAGATTCAACGGTATATGAACAGGAATAAGGGATACCAACAGAACAAACTATTCGGAACCAACCAGAAAAGACTATACAGCCAACTAAGAGGGGAAGACAACCACCAAGAAATTCCTGAAGCCGAACCAAGTAAGAGACTCTGGGAAAACATCTGGAGCAATCCGGTATCACACAACAAACATGCAACATGGCTCCAGGAAGTCAAGGAAGAAGAAACAGGGACAATAAAACAAAGATTCACTGACATCACGACAGACACAGTCAGACACCAACTAAAGAAAATACCAAACTGGAAAGCCCCAGGTCCCGATGAAGTCCATGGATACTGGCTCAAAAACTTCAAGGCCCTACACCCAAGAATAGCAGAACAACTCCAGCATTGTATCTCAAATCACAATGCACCCAAATGGATGACCACAGGAAGAACATCCTTAGTACAAAAAGACAAGAGAAAGGGAAATATAGCCAGTAATTACAGGCCTATCACCTGCCTACCAATAATGTGGAAGTTACTAACAGGTATCATCAGTGAAAGGCTGTACAACTACCTAGAGGAGACAAACACCATCCCCCACCAACAGAAAGGCTGCAGAAGGAAGTGTAGGGGCACAAAAGACCAGCTCCTGATAGACAAAATGGTAATGAAGAACAGTAGGAGAAGGAAAACCAACCTGAGCATGGCATGGATTGACTATAAGAAAGCCCTCGACATGATACCACACACATGGCTAATAGAATGCCTGAAAATATATGGGGCAGACGAAAACACCATCAGCTTCCTCAAAAATACAATGCGCAACTGGAATACAATACTTACAAGCTCTGGAATAAGACTAGCAGAGGTTAATATCAGGAGAGGGATCTTCCAGGGAGACTCACTGTCCCCACTACTCTTCGTAATAGCCATGATTCCAATGACAAAAGTACTACAGAAGATGGATGCTGGGTACCAACTCAAGAAAAGAGGCAACAGAATCAACCATCTGATGTTAATGGACGACATCAAGCTGTATGGTAAGAGCATCAAGGAAATATATACCATAATCCAGACTGTAAGGATTGTATCTGGGGACATCAGGATGGAGTTTGGAATAGAAAAATGCGCCTTAGTCAACATACAAAAGGGCAAAGTAACGAGAACTGAAGGGATAAAGCTACCAGATGGGAGCAACATCAAACACATAGATGAGACCGGATACAAATACCTGGGAATAATGGAAGGAGGGGATATAAAACACTAAGAGATGAAGGACACGACCAGGAAAGAATATATGCAGAGACTCAAAGCAATACTCAAGTCAAAACTCAACACCGGAAATATGATAAAAGCCATAAACACATGGGCAGTGCCAGTTATCAGATACAGAGCAGGAATAGTCGAATGGACGAAGGCAGAACTCTGCAGCATAGATCATAAAACCAGGAACATATGACAATACACAAAGCACTACACCCAAGAGCAAATACGGACAGACTATACATAACACGAAAGGAAGGAGGGAGAGGACTACACTACTAAGTATAGAGGACTGCGTCAACATCGAGAACAGAGCACTGGGGCAATATCTGAAAACCAGTGAAGACGAGTGGCTAAAGGGTGCATGGGAAGAAGGACTAATAAAAGTAGACGAAGACCCAGAAATATACAGACAGAGGAGAATGACAAGCAGAACAGAGGACTGGCACAACAAACCAATGCACGGACAATACATGAGACAGACTAAAGAACTAGCCAGCGATGACACGTGGCAATGGCTACAGAGGGGAGAGCTAAAGAAGGAAACTGAAGGAATGATAACAGCGGCACAAGATCTGACCTTAAGAACCAGATATGTTCAAAGAACGATAGACGGAAATAACAACTCTCCCATATGTAGGAAGAGCAATACGAAAAATGAAACCATAAACCACATAAACAAATAAATAAATAAACAAATAAATAAACAAATAAATAAACAAATAAACAAATAAATAAACAAATAAACAAACAAATAAAAATAAATAAACAAACAAACAAACAAACAAACAAATAAAAATAAACAAACAAACAAACAAACAAACAAACAAATAAACAAAATACTTACATACACATACATACATACATACATACATACATACATACATAAATACATAAATAAATACATTAATAAATAACTAAAAGCAAAGTGTGGATGCAAAACAAGGAAATGCACATCTCGCTGTACCTGCAGTAGGATCCGAATTCCTTGTTTATTTGCCTGTGGCTGCAGAGCAGAATGCAACGACCCTCATGACCCTCCTGTCGACTTGGATGATACTGACGAGGATTTAGGAGGCTGATGCCATAAATGACAAGAGTGTTTGATTTGCAAACACAACTTAAACAATACTTTTTTCATAATATAATTCATATTAACAGATATATTAAAACAACCAAGTCAATGATGAAGTTTTGTTGAGTTTGTACATACTTTCAAGAAAGATGCTCATCATTTCATGCGACTGACATGCTGATAGGTTAAAATGTATTTTGTAATATTTTTGCGGCATATTAATCATAAGTATTTTGATATTTATCTCTTTCATATTTCACTGCATATCTTGAAAAATGTAGTTTTTCATATAAGTATCATAATGTGATTTTATTAGCAATATGCAATAATGGTGACATCAAATTAAAGACATGCTTATAAATGTTCTTATTTTAGATTGGTGATAATGAAGAAACAATATTCTTGTCTCAGGTTGCCCTTTAGCTTCTGCAAGACAAGCAAAACTTAGAGTTTCCGATTTTTTATGGCTGATGATGCTTAGATTGGATAAAATAGGGAGCAAGAGTCTATTATGTTCTCTGAACTGCCCGCAAATAGGTTTATGCATTAATATTTTTTATCAAGTCAAGCAGAAGGAAAAAGGAATTTTTTTATCACTGCTATCAAGACATCACGATAATTGAATGAAATACAGCACGTTATGTCTAACAGATAAAACTTTTTAAAACATTTTTTCAACGAACTTTGAATTTCAAACCCTTATAATTCAAAGCAAAGTTTAAATCAAAGGTTTCGAGTTAACTAATCTTATAGTATGCCTACTCTGAGTCATTTAGTATGAATTTTATTTATATGCGTGTGCGAACAACTGACTTAATCATGAAAGTTAGTCAAAATTCCCTGGAGAAATCAATAAAGGATATTCTTTACAAAAGTCAATATTTTTCTAACCTAACACACACTCGCAATCCTACTACCGGTCTCAAATGGTGTACTTAGAGTTAGTCTATCAAATGATAATGGTAGTATCTTTACACAAAGTGGCTGGAACGATAAATGAAATTTGGACCATTGTCCCCCGGACTAGTTGCAAAGAACCTAAATTAATGCCTACAGTGGGCCGCTTGAGGTACAATGACGGCATTACCCACCTATGGGGGCACCAGTGAGTAATGGCACATGCCTCAAAGCACCTTTTTCTGTTCGCCTTCAGATCTTACAGACTGCCCAGGCTACAGGGCTACAAATTGGAATGTTGATTATCCACCCTCCAATCATCAAACATATCAAATAGCAGCCCTGTAGCCTTAGCAGTTTTTGTTTTACATAAGGTTAAAGCTAGCCATAATCCTGACTCAGGCAACGGAATAGAACAGGCCACCTCCGGGCCATCATTAAAGTTTCGTGGGCACCGGCTCATACAGCATTATACCGAGACCACCGAAAGATAGATCTATTTTCCGTGGCCTTGGTAATATGCTGTAGCTGCTGCTGTGCAGAAAACTCGATGGCGCCGAAGCAACTTCGGTGCGTCTTTGATAACTTTTTTTAAAGTTTAAGGACCACGGATAATAAAATGAAATAGATTTGCCCCAAAGTTAGCGACCGTCGACAGTTTGTTGGCTGTAGATAAAGCGACTGGGATCTGTGGGACAGGGAAACCAAGTCATCCATTTGAGTGACCTTCCTCTTCGTCCAGTGAGGGAGGGAGGGAGGGAACCCCGGCGCATCGTCCTATGTCCTGAAGATCTGCAGAACTTAGCAGGAGGCGGAACTTTTGTCAAATGAAAAGCTTTATATAACAGGCATAACTAACCTTCCTTTACTATCTCTAAATGTATTTTCTAAAGCAAATACTACTACTTTCCTGTTCTCTTCCATAAAGTCTTCGTCGTACACTTTCGAATCTCTGTTTAAAACTGTTTCTGCCTTTGAGGAAAGAATTTCTTCTGCTGCTTTCTCAAGTTCCGCTTCAACAATCTGACCCTCATCATTTAATACCGAAATATTAACATAAGCAGGAAACTTAAATTTCTCTACAGAATCTAAGAACAATCCATCTGTTTCGAAATTACCGTCAACTTCAAGGGAACAATCACCATTTATACAAACTTCAGAAGAATGCTTTATCTTTTCTGGTAATAGAGCAAGATTCTGCTTATACCTCTCAATATCACCTACTAGCATCACTCCTAAGGGTGAATCCAAGTAAATAGAGGGAAACACTTCAGAATTACCTCCAAACACCACATCCTTCTGTGGTACTAAATGAGAGTTATC
This sequence comes from Macrobrachium nipponense, assembly GCF_015104395.2. Classification (NCBI taxonomy): domain Eukaryota; kingdom Metazoa; phylum Arthropoda; class Malacostraca; order Decapoda; family Palaemonidae; genus Macrobrachium; species Macrobrachium nipponense. The sequence goes on along the minus strand of NC_087205.1, from coordinate 22,119,779 downwards.
ATTTCCCAAAAGCAATCTTATATCTTCAATTTTGTCCCTACATAGATGCAAAGTTTTGTCAGCTAATACATAGCCCTTATCCCTAAAGACTTTAGCTAACCTCTGAGATACCTGGCAATACTAATTTCAAATTAATGGACTTTATGGCAATAGCAGTAAAATAATTTTCAGTCAACTTGACCTTCTATACTACAGTAACTAACGGTTTTGAAGAATTAATACCATTCACTACCAAAGAATAATTCTGGTCGAGTTTCAAACCTTGGAAAACTTAGCGTGGACGTTCTTTCTCCCCGTCAGAGAACCTGCATTCTGTCCGCACTATTCCCCCTTATTTTCCGAAACATCAGAAGGATCTGTAACCCATTACACGAAATATATTATAAAGTTGAAATGCAAGGGGCTACAAACATAAATGTGGGCATATATGTATGCTTCGTCTTGAAAACAATCCTTGAACGTTAAGTAAACTATATGGAAATATAAAAATAAAAGTAACATCAAATTTGCTCCTTAGAGTAACATTAACGTTCGAAAACCAAACTATAGTAAATTTAATTAAGGACTGCAACAATGACAAAATTTAATAAACGTAATATAAGACCCTTCCCACTTTATTATATATATATGGGTTTGGTTGCTAGACACTCGTTATACTAATAACGTAGCTATTGTTAAAAGTTTACAAAGCAAATGCACCGTACATAATCCAAACCTTACCTCAACAAATAGCCAGTCTTTTCGGTCCATAATAAAGCAGTGACGAAGGTAGTGGTGATGATGGAATTCTTCTATAGAGTCTTGAGTAGTAGGTAATAGGTGTTGAAGACGATGACGTTCATCCAGGAGAAGTTACGTCCAGAGTCACGGTTCTCAATCTAACGTCTGGCACTCATTGCTTCTTGGCTATAATAAATTTTCTTCAAATCCGGAGAAGACTGCTTTGGTCCTGTAGCTTCTTACGCTGACCTCTCCGTACTACCTTCTTCAGGTCGCTCACTGCCGACAACGGTTTATAAGCCTGGTGTTAGGTAGCGAACAACCTGGCAAACTTAAATATATGGTTCAGGAATGGCTAGTTACTTTTAAATTATCCTAGGAGGTAGTTAGGTATGCAAATAAAATGCATTTGCTCTTAATATAAAAAATAATCAAGCTATTCCTGAGTAAACATTAATTAACATAAAAAACCACAACCAAACTCAATACATATAATATGTAAAAAATCAAATGCGCACTAATGGGCATTTTTCTACACTTGATTACCTTGGTAAGGGTTAGACAGAGTCACAGGTATTGTGGATCTAGCTCTTATCAATTCCATCTCCCTTTCATGTCTTGCAAATTCTCTTTCTTCTTTTATCCTTTCTCTTTCCTCTTCTGCTGCTTTTTCTTCTTCTCTTTCTCTTCTTTCTTGTTTTTCCTCGTCTATTCTTTCTCTTTCAGCCTGCATTTTCAGCTAAATCAAATTCTCTTCTACTTCAATGCATCTAAGCTCCAACTCTGCATCACTTTTCTCTTTCTTTTCTTGTTGCTTATTCATAAGAGCAGCATGTGCTACATTCAACAACTCTTGAGCCAATTCTAACTCATCATCATCAGTTATTCTACCAGAGTTTATCAATGATTCCATAGGAATACATCTTATTTGTGCCTTTACCATACTAGTTGACACATAACCACCACATGCCACTGCTAAAGCGCTCCACTTTGCCTTGGTCAGAGTGGTTTCGATAACACTTGCATGGAAGGGGCTGCTAAAAATTCCTGAACCTTGAACTGAGCCATTTTCTCTAAGTTATCAACTTACAATTCAATACGATAAATGCAAAACAAAAACTATATGGTCACTCTCCCAACAAAATATATCCCTAACACCACCAGTATAGACTAGAGTGATAATGAAATCTGGGCACCATTAATACTTGTGACGAGGTGCCAAGTATCTGGTTACTACACTTACCAATCATTAAATAAGTACCTCACAACAGCCAGACACCTGAACGTTCAGCACAGGTAATAAACGACTGAATACTCTAAAGGCAACAGTGATCCCTTACACAACTTAACCAGTATTGCAGAAAATCAGACTAAGTTCACTAAAACAGGTATGAGGTAATCTTATATGTAATCAAACTAATTAAAGGGCATCACTCCATCGACAACTTTAAAAGTCTAAGTATTTCCCTGATTTCAGAAGCCTAAGTACTTCCCGGGTTCTAACTCACTTCAAGTAAATTGAAGAAAAACAGCTCAATTGCCACTCTATGTTTCTACCTAAGTAAATCACATTTATACTGGTGAAAAAGAGAACACTTATAAAAATTCTAAATACAAAAACTTATTATTAAACTCAAAATTTATAAGTGAAATTCACAATATCAGGGAAATGTACTGTTACTTTAAAACAAAGGAAAGTTTAATTAATTCTTGAATCAATTAAGTAAAATTAAATCAAAGTTAATTTATCACAAAATTCAAGATAATTAATTCAATCGAAATTCAAAAGTCTTAGGTAATAACTAAAAATTGGAAATTAATTCTCAAGTGTTAAACAACACTAAAACTTTAAAAGAATTCTAAAGCAATGCAAATTAATTCACGTGTTAAATTCAATTAAATGTGCAACGATTAATTAATGAAAACAATTAAGTCAATCAAATTATGAATGCAAATCAAAACACAGAAAAATGCAGAAAATACCAAAATTATAAAAAGCACTAATCACACAGAATATAAAATAAAAACACACTTCAATAAGAAAATGGATAAATGCACAAAAAATCACTTCAAATGAAACAAACACAAAAGTTTGCAATGTGTGAAAATTTTAACTTGTTTCATGAATCTACTGTAACTATTAGTTCTACTGCATTGAACATTCTCATCTTAGTTTTCAAGCTGATTTCATGCCTTGGCCAAACGTTTTTTCTCAGAACCTCAAAAGCTCTTGCTGCTCCTAGTTTTCTTCTTTGTATATCTTCAATTTGCCTCCCGTCTGCTGTTACCACACTTCCCACGTATACAAACTTCTCAACTTGCTTGAGTTCCTGTCCTCTGATTGTCATATCCTCCATGTGCACCCAACCGTCATCCCTACTCACAACCATGATCTCGCTCTTCTTTGTGCTGATGTTCAAGCCAAAATTATGTGCCTCTGTCTCCATCCTCATTACCATACCTACCAGCATCAGCCACGTATCAGCAACCAATGCAACATCATCAGCAAAGTCCAAATCCATAAAAACTTCTCCACCAATACTAGCCCCTCTGTTTTCATTCTCCATCACTCTTCTCATTATGTGGTCAATATATACATTAAACAAGGTGGGTGACACATCTATGTCTTAGCCCACTTCCAACTGGGAACCAGTCACTATGCTGTCCATTCATCTGTACACAGCTGTATACACCTTGATACCAGTTCTTTAGTATCCATATCACTGTTAGTGGTATACCATAGTGTTCTGCCACTATCTACATTCCATCATACCATAATGAATCATACGCTTTCTCCAAGTCCATAAAAGCACAGAATATTGGCTTTGCATACTCCCATCTCTTCTCAATTATCTGTCTTAAGGTGAAAATTTGACCCACTGTTGACCTTCCACTTCTAGAACCACACTGCTGTTCTCTACGTTTCTCTTCTACTATAGGTCTTATTCTGATAAGTATTACTCTCATGAATATCTTCCCTGGGACTAACAGTAAACTTATGCCCTAATAGTTACCACACTCCCTTTTGCTTCCCTTGTTTTTATATGTGGGTATCAAACTGCCTTTTTCCAATCACTTGGTACCACCTCTGTTCTCCAAACTATGCTAAAAACAACTCTTAAGGCCTCTATCATCCTTTGTTCTCCTGCTTTTAGCATTTCTGCGGTTATCCCGCTCACACAAGTAGTTTTTCCATTTTTTTACAGATTCTAAGGCCTCTTTCACTTCTTGTGCACTAACATCTTGTTCTTGTACCTCCAGCGCCTCGTTTAAATCTGCAATGGACTCGTTCCTACCAGTAGTCCCAACATTTAGGAGTCTTTCAAAATACCTTGCAAACAGATTCCTTTTCTCCATTTCGTCTGTGACCAAGTTCCCATCTTCATCCAACATGCCGTCACTCCCTCCAAACGTTTTCTGGCTTGTGTTCCTCAAGAGTCACACAGCTGCAAACATATTCCTGTACTCGCCATTTTCAATATCTACTTCAACTTCGGTAGCTCTTTCTTTCCAAAAAGTGTTTTGATCATGCTTCATCCTATCACTTAGTTCTCTCAGCTTTCTATTTCTTCGTCCTTTTAGTTGTTGTTTCTTCTCTAGGTCCTATTCATCGTCCATTTGAACTCTCAACCTTTGCTGCTCTTCACTTAAAGCTTTTGCTTCATCGCTGAACCAAGGTTTGCTGTTACTTCTCATATAACCTAACACCTCTGTTGCTGTGACCTTAGTATCTGAACTTAATATTGCCCAGGATCCCTCTGAATCCATATTTTCCATACCAATTAATGCTGCAAATTTGTCTCCTACCTTCACCTCATACTGTTGTTTAACTCTTTCATTTCTCAACTTATTTACATCAAACTTTAAACTTCTTTTTTCTTGATTGGCCTTTAACTTTATTCTAATCTTGGAGGTTACAAGTTTGTGGACAGAAGGAACATGGCAGCCCCTTAAAGTTCTGGCGTTTAATATAGACTTCTTCCATTTCTGATTTACAATAACATAATCTATCAAATTTTGTACCAATCCATTTGACGACACCCACGTAGTTTTGTGCTCTAATTTACGGTTGAAATATGTGTTTGTTATAGATAACCCAGATGCACCACATAGCTCTAAGAGTCTTCTCCCATCAACAATAACATATGTCTTCTAACCCTCTGTATTACTCCAGTTAGCTTTTCATCAAATTGATCCTTCTCTTCTTCGCCACTCTCTTCAGTAGGAGCATAAACTGTATAACGGTGATGTTTGTATATTTACCTCGCAACCTGCAAGTGACTATTCTCTCATCAATACATTCATAATGCTCTAACATTTTTCAGCTTTCATACTCAAAGCTATTGCTACACCTCTCTCATGTTCGCCCTGGTCTTTACCAGAATAAATGAACAACAAACCTTCTATTCTTACTTTTCCACATCCAAGCCACCTAGTTTCACTCAAGCCAGCAATTTCCAAGTTGTATCTTTTGAATTCCTGTGCCACTAAACTTGATCTTCCTGTCATACACATTGTTCTCGCATTTAGGCATCCAAGTCGACAACTTTCTTTTGTGTTGAAGGGTGGCCGACTCCCTCCTGGTGAGGCACCTCTGTGGCCATCTTCCACCAACCTCCTCCCACCAATGTCTTGGGGTTTGGGAGGAAAGCATCATTTGAACCAGTTCGAAGTAAGGGACCAAGGTCCATGACCACCCTGGCTTGGGCCTCATTAGTATCCTCAGGACAACAGGGAAGCTCACATCTCCCAATTTTAGCAACCCCAACTGTCTCAGTTTCTGTCGTAGGGTATCTTTTTACGATGCAGGTTACGAGTCCACGCCCAACCCTCCCCATTTGTCCGGGCTTGGGACCGGCACGGCAATAAGTAGCCATGGCTGGGTTAATGGTATTTAAGCAATTATAAATAGTTGTATGTATGTACTATATATGTGTATATATATATATATATATATATATATATATATATATATATATATGTGAATAACTTGATCACGAAGTATATAAAACGTGATGCTATGTATAAATAAAGGTTTTTTGCCACGAAGGAAAAAATAAAAAACGAGATAGCCAAGTACTTTCGGTCCTGTTCGGACCCTTTACTGACCGAAAGTACTTGGCTATCTCGCTTTTTCATTTTTTCCTTCGTGGCAAAAAACCTTTATATATATATATATATATATATATATATATATATATATATATATATATATATATATATATATATATATATATATCTGTGTGTGTATACGTGTGTGCAGGAGAAATGAAAGTTTTGTTACCTTTAATTACGTAAGGAAGAAATACTGTTCCCAGCAGAAATATTCATGACATTAGCATTCCATAACTGTTGGAGATCAGCGCATTTTGTTCAATATAAAATTCTATAATTTGAGTGACATAAAAAATAAACGATTCAACTAACGTATTTTTAACGATGTACATCATTTATTGTTCAGCAAATGTTTTTGGAAAATATTTTCTTTCGTTTTAGCTGCCTGTATCTGTATAAGCAATTTTTTTTTTATTAATTCCTAGCAATTATTTCGTCTGATGAATGTTTTGTACAGATATTTACCAACGGAAAAGAAATTGAAGCATTTTCAGCCATTTGAGGTTTTGATATCAATTGGTCTCGAATAACATTATGATCAGTAGTTCACAACAATCATCCCTTTTATGCAAATTCCAGTCACTTTTGCTTATGCTTGAAATATCTGCCTGTCTTCCTATTTGTGCGTCAATTGTTGTTCCTCCTTTTCAGGTGTTTACGATCATATAGAATGCATCTTGGGAACAAATATTCCTCTATATTGATGAATAATTGCCAATAGATAAATAATGATTGATGATTATATCATCATTCAAAAATTAATTTTAAATTTTTATAAGCATAAATAAACAATATTCTTCACCATAAAAGAAAGAGAGAGAGAGAGAGAGAGAGAGAGAGAGAGAGATACTGCATTTTCGTCCGAAATTTTAGTTTCCTTTATAACGTCGATGAAAGGCAGAAACCGATTAGCAAGATCAAAGACTAAAAAAAAGGATAATAAATAAATAAATAAATGAAAAAGATCCAATCCATTTACTGGAGGTTCTGGAATATCATTTTCCTACAAGAAAAAAGTGCGAGTTAATTAGTGTTACAAAGAGCTTTCCTCTTCTATTTTCGTGCGGGTTCTCTAGGAATTAATAGTCGGTTTTTCTTTAATATTCATCTTTTTGCAAGCACTTGTATATTAGATTTTTTATTCATTTTTTTCGTTGCTATGTATATTTATGAATGTTTACTGCCCAGCACACCAGCGAGTTTGACGCAACTTCCCAACCTCATTTCCTTTGAATAGGACAGATGTAATCTACACCCTTACGTATGAAACAGAAACCAGCTTCTGACTCACATCGGAATTGAACCCAGGTCTTCCAGTAGATTTTGTGCCGATTATTTTGTAACATATTCACTCAGAAGAGATCATTTGAATGAAATGCGCTCAGTGAAGTGAGGTCACTGCTTATTGGACAGTCGGGTAAAACTTGTTGATATGCGGGACAGTAAGCATACCCAAGTCAAACCTTCGAGTACAGTGGTGCCTAGATGCCATTATCTTTTATGACTTATGTGGTTCAGTTGGCAGCTCCCCTGCCTTTCAATTTAAAGATCTGGGTTCGATTCCAATGTAAGTCAGAAATTCATACACATACTTTATATATAGGTATTATTATATATTGCCACTTTCAAAATGCATGTTTCCCCTCTTTGAAATGTCATGTAGAATTGTACAACATTTTTTCAGATTCCTAGATAGCTTAGAGATAGGATGTTTTAAATGTGTGTTCAGATTTCGCATTACATAATGTAAAAGAATATGTATATATGACGTAGAATGTAAAAAGAGAGAGATTTTCTTTGTCTGTTCGAAACTATGATTGTTTCCCCTTTTATGTCAACACTGTAAGATTAGAGGGTCTGCGAGATCCGTTTGCTTTCCTAATATATCAACGCGTTTGATAAGCAAGCTCAAATCTTCATTTCTGTTTTGAGAATCTGTCATCGTATGTGACAAGCCTTCTGCTCCGTGTCGATCGAGTAGAGTACATGTCTTTTTTTATAACAGAATCGTCTCATACGTGTATGTCTTTGCCGAGTCCCGCGTGGGGATTACACATTTCTTTATGAAGGTTGCGCCAGATTTCGAAGATTCTGGAAGAATTATTGTCTCAAAACGTTTTGTGTCATCTCCTCAGTCCAGTTTTCACAAGGGAAGAAGATCTCATTATATCATAGAACCTCGAGGCAGTCAGATCTCTCTCTCTCTCTCTCTCTCTCTCCCATCGCATAGCACTTTTGATCTTAAAGTAACGTAAGGATTCCGTACTTATAAACTGGTCACTCGTAACTTGAGAACTTTCATATTTGATATTTCTTAGAGTTTATTTAGTGTTATTTAGTTTTTTTGTGGAATCTGAACAAACATTGTTTCGTAACGGCGCCTGGTTTTTGTGAAAGTGTGATACAAGCTGCAGCAAGGAAGAAAGAAGTTGGTATACCAAAAAGGTAAAGTGTGTTATATTTTTATTAGTTGCAACTAATAACTAATAACGGTTAGGTAACAACTAATAACTAATAACGGATAGGAACTGTGGTTAACTAATAACGGTTAGGAACAGTGATTAACTAATAACAGATGGTTGTGAAGGTTTGGTAAAAACTGATGGTTACAGTGTTTTGAGTGAAAAAGTTTTACACTTTTACACATTGCATATTTTTGTGTTTTGTGTTTTTTCCACTGTTTGTGCACTTGTTCATTTTCTTATTGAAGTGTGCCTTTTTATTTTATATTTTCATTTGCATTCACAATTTAATTGACTTAGTTATTTTCATTGCTTAATCATTGCACATTTAATTAAATTTAACACTTGTGAATTAATTTGCATTTACTTAGAATTCTTTTCAAGTTTTATTATTGTTTAGCACTTGTGAATTAATTTCTAATTTTCAATTATTGCCTAACACTTTTGATTGAATTTTGATTGAATTAATTTTCTTGAATTTTGTGATAAATTAATTTTGATTTAATTTTACTTAATTTGATTCAAGAATTAATTAAACTTTACTTTGTTTTCAAGTAACAATAATTTTCCCTGATATTGTGAATTTCACTTATAAATTTTGAGTTTAATAATAAATTTTTGTATTTAAAATTTTTATAAGTGTTTTTATTTTTATACCAGTATATTTGCATTTGATTATATTGATGATAGGTAGAAACATAGAGTGGTAATTGATTTGCTTTCCTTCAATTTACTTGAAGTGACTTAGAACTAGGGAGGTACTTAGACTTCTGAAATCAGGGAAATACTTAGACTTTTAAAGTTGTTGATGGAGTGATGCCCTTTGATTAATTTAATTACTTACAAGATTACCTCACACCTGTTTTGATGAACTTAGTCTGATTTTCTGCAATACTAATAAGTTGTTAAGGGATCATTGTTGCCTTTAGAGTATTCAGTCGTTTAATACCCGTTATGAGGGTTCAGGTGTCTGGCTTTTGGTGAGGTAATAATTGATGAATGGTAACCAGATACTTGGCACTTCGTAACAGTATATCTATATGTATATATATATATATATATATATATATATATATATATATATATTATATATATCTATATATATAGATATATATATTATATAATATATATATTATATATATGTTGTGTGTGTATGTTACAAGAACACTTTCAGAATTCAAAGCATGCTTCTAGTACCGATGTTGTTGTTATGTTTGCTTTTATTATTATTCTTACTGTTTATTTGTTTCCATAACTTCTTTCCCTTATCCCCTGTGTATTTACTTGCCCTCATATTTCCTTTCCCTTTTCTGTCTGTATTTTTTTTTGTCACTTTTAGCACAAAGAAGCTTTCGTTGGAAGGGGCAGAATGTTTAAAAAACATTCATACTAACTTCAAAGTTGAAATTTGACAATGTGTATATATCTTTTCTATCAATATTTCATATTTCATTTTTATAAATATAAAGTAAAGTGGTTGTTGTTGCTCTCTTACTAAAAACCACATTTATTAGTCTTCAAAACAAGGTTTTTGCCAATTACACTGTAGGAACAAACGACTTCCCTTTACACAGCAATATTTTCCATGGGCATTTTTTTTCCTTTTCTCTTTATATTTCTGAACAACGCATTGCACAAAAAACCAGTCCGTTGGAAGAGACTATGTTGCTATAGAAACAAAATGTAATAAAAATTCTATTCTTGGTAAAATGCCACTTAATGAAGTCTATTTTCGAACAGCTTCCATTTTGCTCAGATTCCTCCTATATTTGTGTCGACCCGTATTTCTTTTGTTTTTTGTGGCATTATTGGCCTTTTTAAAGCTGTTTTGAGTGATGCAGCACACTGTAAGCATTACTTGTGTCGCTTTGCAGCATCTCCTCGGCCCCTAGCTGCAACCCCTTTCCTCCCTTTTACCGTACCTCCGTTCATATTGTCTCCGATTCGTCTTACTTTCCACCCTATATTCAACTAGAGGAGAGAGCATCTTGATATTGTCACATGAATGTAGGAATATATATATATATATATATATATATATATATATATATATATATATATATATATATATATAAATATGATATATATATATATATAGTATAATCGCACGTAAGATACAAATATCAGACATCGTTCAGACTGTTTCAATAACTGATCAGGACTCGCTAGAAAAACTACAAGTTGCAATACTATCAGATATAACAAGGGCGCACCAATTAGATTTTATTTGCAGTAGAGAACAAAATAATAAATTATCTAAATTTCACAAGGAAAAGAGGAGATATCGTTACAACTCTTCTAGTTATAGCTTCTCTCTCTCTCTCTCTCTCTCGCTCTCAAAAAAATCTCTCCAAAAAAAATGCATTTGGAACATCAATGTAATGTGCCACATAAAAAACTGGACATATGAACAGGTAGAATAAAAATAATATTATAATATTAATAATAATAATAAGAAGAAGAATAAAAATGTGTTCTTCAGTAACTCAAACGAACACTACCTTTTACCGTTCAACGCCAAATCACAGGTTACAATCATACCTCAAGGGAAAACAACCGCACCTTAAAAAAAAAAAAAAAAAGTAAATAATAAAATAAAAAAATAAAAAAAAATCTCGAGCCCTAACCCGTTCAGGCTCCTGGGCCAGAAAACGGAAAAAGGTTGAAGCTTAACATCAACGGAGGCGTTCGGAAAATGCACCTAACACATCACCTCTCCTCTCTCTCCTGAATACCTAATCGCATGTATAGCTAATCCAGGTCGTGTTTCAGGCCTGCGACAAATCGTTTTATTTTCTTATTTATTTTTTTTTATTTTATTTACTTTTTTTTTACTAACCAGACGACTAAAGTTTGGAAAACGTCAGATTCGAGGACGAAAAGAGTTGTGGATTTGAAGGTGTCTATTTCCCCTTGGAAAAGACGGAATTTTTTTTTTTTTTTTTTTCCTTTATGTGATAGATAATTTCAGTTTTGTCGATCACTGGCTGTCTTTTCTTAGTTAATTAATATTACAAATGTTCTATTTGTATTGCGAGAATATATATATATATATATATATATATATATATATATATATATATATATATATATATATACAATCCTAAATTATTATTATTATTATCAAATCTCTCTCTCTCTCTCTCATAATCACGTAAGAGTTTCTCGTCAGCGGTTCTTACCAGAGTCATAATTGTTCAGAGATTCATATTTCTTGACCCTGTAACCAGAGGGGCATAAATCCCCACTCATGACCTGCAATTTTATTTTATTTTATTATTTTTTTTTTTTTGGTAGTTCAGGTGATTTAATCCTTCTTTGTAGGGTTGAGTGGTAAGTTAGAATCTAATTGAAGATTGCGACAAGCTCTGTCATTTATATTTTTGAAAAGCCGAGGTTTGGGGAAAAGTTCTTTGAAATAGGGGCAGTGAAGTGAAACTTTAATCAAACCTATTTAGCTTTAGTTAAATTAAAGGGTTTTGAAAGAGGCTGTATAGCTCATGATGCAGTTTTCACACACACACACATATACTATATATAGATATATATATATATATAATATATATATAATATTTATATATATATATATATATACAAGGCACTGGATAAATGTAATAAGTAGAAGTCAGGTCAATAACAAGTGACGTGAACAAGATTGGAATGTGAAAAACAGTAGTGTCAATTGTTTAGAGAAGCTTACAGACATTGGAACACACAAGACGAGCTTACGCATCCTAATATTACCGGCCGCATTGGTAAGATTGCGAGCGAGACACAAATGACCTGGTTAGTTCGGAATCACATGGTTGTGACGTCAGTGCGTTAAAATAGGACGTGTACATGAGCAATGGGAAAACGCATGTACAGCCAGTTACAAAAGCGGTGTCGCCCCGCCAGGCCTGGCTCGGAGAGATCATGCCCTTCTTGCCCTGATACATAGTTAGAATAGCTCGAATGGGGGAAGGGGCTATACGGGCTGCTCTACGAGAAAGAGCCCGTGCTGGCACAAGGCCAGCTTAATCTCAAACAACAACAACAGGAGGAGCGAAATTACGGTAATCAGCCAAAGGAATGCATTAATGAATGAAATATATATGGACAAAAAGAGAAGAGAAGAGAGAGAGAGAGAGAGAGAGAGAAGGGGGGCGGGATGAGCTGTAGTAGAGTACAAGGAACGGTAACGAAAGAAATGCATAGTGTATGGAGTGAGAGTGAGTGAGCTTTTATTTCTGTTTAGTTAATCTGATGGGTATATTTGAGACCTGTTTTAAGAATATGTTATCTTATATTTCTTGGAATTTTCTATATAAAAAGCCTCAAATATTGTTGGAACTGACTATTCATATTAATATTATTCAGACGGAAATATCCTTTTTCATTATCCTATAAGCAGCTGTATTCTCTCTCTCTCTCTCTCTCTTCATCTGTTGTCCTGCCCTCCGTCTTAAATCTCCTGGATCTACTATTTAAATAATGGTAAACGTTTGATATGTTATTTGGATGTGGCCAAATATCACAAAACCGTAAATGGCTACTCATCCAACTTGTGCTTGGCTGCATCTATTTTTGCCCTAGATTGACTGGACTATAATTACCCGTATTACCAATAATATACGAATTTGGTCACAAAGATGTTACTCACCAGGTTTTGTAGCCGTGGGTTGCATGATTCATCAATTTTGCAAGGGTAATATTTTATTAATCTATGCTAAGAACACATTACAGGATATGCTAATCTAGTACCACAGGATTTGTGACATAACTTAATTGAGTTACCAGTATTTGAGTGTGATGGGCCACTTGGCTCCGCCTCTCGCAACCATCAAGGCTACTTAATAGAAAGTATTTTAATCTGCTATATTTCTTATATTATATTATATTTATTATATTCTTTCTGAAACTCTTAGTGAAAATGAATTATGTGAAATGAAATGCAGTGAATGTGTGCATCGGTGCCTTAATATAATGGTGGTGGGGTATAAAGGATGTATACTATTAACATATTATCTAGTGTCTCAAATTATTGGGTGACAGTCTTAATTAACCGCTCCCCCCCCCCATCCCCCCAACCACCCACCTCCCCAAACCCCACCCCGGCTCACGCTTGGTCACTCACTCCGTGTCTCCGGCGCTCCGCCTTTATTTGTCGCTTCATCAGCTACTGACAGACATACCTTGTCGGTGTTCCCCCTCCAAGCAACCCATTACTTTCGATATTTCCTGTTCATTCTTTCTTTTACATATCCATGTTTTTAATTTTGATAATGAAATAATTGTAAATATTTGAAAAATATAATGGCGAATGAAATACTGTTATCTGAGTATTACTTTACCTTCCAAAAAACATCCACCAGAACGATCTCATAATAATGGTAAGACCTTGAAACCCCGAACATGAGGATGTGGGGGGTTAGAAGGAAATAACAAGGTGGGGGTTAAAGGTGATGGGGGACAGGTGACATTGGGTTACCTTAGTGTAAGGCTTGACGGGGTTCGCGTATCAATATTTATAAGGTGGTGATGGTAATACCTTCATCGATAATAGTTAATATCAATGATTCTAACTCACCATGACGACTGACACATAGCGTTATATGGTTACTGAGATCATCTTTGTATATCTATTTATTAAAGGAAGGAGATTAACCATCCCAGTTAGGCTTGACTCCCACAGGGCTGACCCGAAAAATTTCTGGGAGAAATATACTATATATATATATCACAAGGTGGAGAGGTAAAGGCATGTCTCAGCGTAGTACATAATTTATTGCCGACGTTTCACATCACTTCGATGCAATTTCAAGGCTGGGAATTGATAAAAATACAAACATATAAGACTCGTCACTGATAAAACACGGTATAATATTTAAAATTTAAAATTGAACACTAAAACATTTAAAATGTAAAAATTATTGTACAACAACACTAGGTTGGAGAGACAACCTACCAGAGTAAAAAATAGAAGGTGACTGAAGGACAGAGTGGGGAGAAAAAAAAAATAATAAAGTAAAAAAACACCCACACACAAAACTATGTAAACAAACAAGTGGTTAGGCTATGAACAGCTGAACTGACGAGGACTGGGCATTTAAATTTGGTACATTAGTTTTGATTAAAATTGATTCCAGTGTTAAAAGCTCGTCATCTTTATTGGCTGATCCAATAATTTTAAAATCATCGATGTCCAAGCGGGAGCGACAGGTAATAGAGTGGTTACGGATGCTGGATAGCTCAGGATTGGATAATTTGCATCCTGTTCGGAAACTTTTTCCTCTCTCTGATTCTATTTTTAAAGGTTTTACTCGTCCGTTATTTAAGCAACTTTTAGAATTGGCCGTGCAGGACACGACTTTTATTTTTAAAGACTCTTGTTTTAAGCAAATTGAAGGGATGGCGATGGGCAGCCCACTTGGTCCCACCTTCGCCAATATTTTTATGAACTCCCTGGAGGAGACCATCTTTGACAGTTGCCCCCTCAACATTTACCCCCTATTTTACAGAAGGTACGTGGATGACACGTTTGCGTTGTTTAGGTTTGATTTTAATGCGAAGCTTTTTTAGAATTTATTAACTCTCAACATCCTAATATTAAGTTCACCATAGAGAAAGAATCCCATAACTCATTGCCATTTTTAGATTTACTTGTTTCTAGAGACAATAATAGCTTTCATACAGGAATTTACAGAAAGAGTACATTTACAGGCTTAGCGACAAATTTCTATAGCTCATGTAATTTTAATTTTAAATTAAATGCCCCCTCCACCCTCCTTCATAGAGCCTTTGTCCTCACTTCCAGTTGGGTCTCTTTCCACAGCGAAATAGATTTTCTAGTAAACTTTTTTAGCAACAACTGTTTCCCCTCAGTGCACTTTTATAGAACCCTCAATAAATTTTTAAACATGAAAATAAACCCACCACCTCCTATACATAGCGTTCCCAAGTTAATCATCTATGCTAAATTCCCTTTCCTCCATGACAGTTCCTTCAAAAAGAAAGTTATACAATTAATTAACAAGGAATTACCAGCCTTGAACCTAAAATTAATTCCGAAAAATCCTCTAACAATCCGATCTCTTTTCAGAGCTAAAGACAGATTAAGCCCGCCTTTGGTGTCCAACATAGTTTATCAATACACTTGTCCCAGATGTAATCGGGGTACTTATGTTGGATGCACGAAGAGGCTGCTACAAGTCCGTTTCTGCGCCCACAAAGGAGTCAGTTTCCGAACAGGATGCAAATTATCCAATCCTGAGCTATCCAGCATCCGTAACCACTCTATTACCTGTCGCTCCCGCTTGGACATCGATGATTTTAAAATTATTGGATCAGCCAATAAAGATGACGAGCTTTTAACACTGGAATCAATTTTAATCAAAACTAATGTACCAAATTTAAATGCCCAGTCCTCGTCAGTTCAGCTGTTCATAGCCTAACCACTTGTTTGTTTACATAGTTTTGTGTGTGGGTGTTTTTTTACTTTATTATTTTTTTTTTCTCCCCACTCTGTCCTTCAGTCACCTTCTATTTTTTACTCTGGTAGGTTGTCTCTCCAACCTAGTGTTGTTGTACAATAATTTTTACATTTTAAATGTTTTAGTGTTCAATTTTAAATTTTAAATATTATACCGTGTTTTATCAGTGACGAGTCTTATATGTTTGTATTTTTATCAATTCCCAGCCTTGAAAATGCATCGAAGTGATGTGAAACGTCGGCAATAAAAGGGATTTTGACGAAGGAAAAATCTATTTCTGGGCAACGACCTGTGTCGCCCTGTGAAATGGTTCCTTTGATACTATTTCTGAGGAAAAAATATTGCTATTCATCCTAGAGAAAAAAGAAACAATATAATGCCAAGATAAATGGCTCGCTCACTTCTTATAGAAGTGTCGGTATAGTAAGGAGCGAGTGGAATCACTACCAGAGGTCCCTTGCCATTTAGCTTCTTCCTTCGACAAAACCCCGAACTACGGAGGAGCCGTGCTACAGCTCCCGGTCTACTACTACCGTGAGCGCCTCCGACGCCTGAGACGTCATTCCTGAAGATAGCCTCCAAGCTTGGGGTAAGCTGGGTGAGGATAATCTAACTACAGGGTGGGGTTTCACAGGGCGACACAGGTCGTTGCCCAGAAATAGATTTTTCCTTCGTCAAAATCCCTTTTCTGGGCTTGACCTGTGTCGGCCTGTGAAATAGTACCAGAGAATGCTAAACACCAAGCTTGAGGAACAGTACAGATAAATTAAGAAGGTAAAGTTAAACACTTGTAAGGTTAATAGTATAATAATCAACTAAAATTACTGTCTTACCCTAAGGGAAGTATATGCCCTAAAACACGGGTTATAACTTAAAATTAGTTAGCCTAACAACAAACAATAACAATACAGGTTAGGCAAAGACAGGATAAGTTGATATATACAAAAGAATGGAATTGAATCCAATTAGATGATGACAAAAGCAAACTCAAGGTAACCCAATACATGGAGGCGACTAAACTAAGTAAGGGTGCAATGGGGGCAGGTAGAAGGGAAGGCTACAAGAAGTTATAGTAAAAATTAAGAATCAGGAGAAACTGTGTTTCCAGCTGCCACTGCTGGAAATTTGAGGGCTTCTAAGGGTTTTAGGTAGTGCCGTTAACTGTCGGAGATTTCCAGCCTGTATACTTCTTAAGATCGTCAAAATTCATGTGTTGGAAATAATTAATAGATGTGGCCACCGCCCTAACATCGTGGGCCCGAGGAAAGGACTCTGGATTGGCCTGTTTAATGAAGTATAAAATTTGTTGCCTGATCCCTTTAGGGATAATGTACCACCTTCCTTCCTAATGAACAATGGGCCTGAAGATTTCAGAGTTGTTCTGCTTAGGTAGGCTCTTAATGAGTTGACAGGACAAAGGGAAATGTCTTGAGGTAGTGGTAGGATTTTCCACGAGGACCATCTGTCCTGTGGGTCTTCATTTTTGGGTAGAAAATGGCGATCTGGGGATAAGAGGACTTCCCCTGAGGGGAGGAACTCAATGTGGCCTGGTTCCCTTGATAAAGCCGACAGTTCTGATATTCTAACTCCGGAGGCTAAACTTAATAAGAATAGGGTTTTCCTCAGGAGGGATATATAATTGCAAGAGTCATTGTTAATGTCCGAGGCCAGTTTGAGTACATCATTTAGGAACCAAGAGACTGATTTAGGTCTCGTTGATGGTCTTAATCTAGCACAAGCTTTTGGTATGGACGTAAAGTACGAATCGTAAGGTCTATGCTAAAACCAAATAGGAAGATCTTTTTAAGAGCTGATTTGGTCGTAGTGATAGTGCTTGCTGCTAAGCCTTTCTCAAACAATGATCTGAAGAAAGTTATGGCTAGGTTCGTTGTCATGACTTGAGAATTTGACAACTTAAGGAACTCTGCTAGTTTCTTGACAGATGAATCATATTGCCGGAGAGTAGATTCTCTTTTATCTG
Organism: Macrobrachium nipponense; assembly: GCF_015104395.2. Taxonomy (NCBI): domain Eukaryota; kingdom Metazoa; phylum Arthropoda; class Malacostraca; order Decapoda; family Palaemonidae; genus Macrobrachium; species Macrobrachium nipponense. The sequence goes on along the minus strand of NC_087205.1, from coordinate 22,102,029 downwards.
ATTCCAAGAATGAGATATTCTGGGGATCAATTTCTGCATGGCTGCGAATTTCAGAAAATCCATAAAGTTAGGGTTTTCTGAATTCTTGAGGAAGCGGACACAGTCTGAGTTTGCACTAACTGGGTTAGTTTGGGGTTGGGAATCCGTAGTGGTCGGAGTCTCAACTCTAGGAGTAGAGGGAACCAATTGCTCTTGGGCCAGTTGGGAGCTACTAGAGCTACTTGGCTTTTGAATGTTCTGAGTTTGTCTAAAACTTTCATGAGAAGGTTCACCGGAGGGAAGAGGTAAATATTCTTCCATTCGTTCCAATCGAGGATCATTGCATCCGTAGCGTATGCTAGAGGATCGAGGTTGGGTGCCACGTAACAAGGGAGTTTGTGGTTTGACTCCGTGGCGAAGAGGTCTACTTGGAGTCTGGGGACTTGTAGACTGATCCAATTGAATGAACTCCTGTCCAGTGTCCACTCCGATTCCAACGGGGCGGAGCGCGATAGAGCGTCTGCTACTACGTTCTTGACTCCTGCCAGGTGAGTGGCTGACAGGTGCCATTTGTTTTTGTTTGCCAGAGAAAAGATGGCTATCATGACATGGTTCAAGTGGCTTGACTTGGATCCGCCCCTGTTGATGCAGTATACAACTACTGCACTGTCCAGAACTAATTTGAAATGTGAGTTCTTGGGCGGACGGAGCCGTTTCAGTGTGAGGAATACTGCCATGGCCTCCAGTACATTGATATGTAGCTGGCGGAATGTTAACGACCAAGTTCCTTGAACTTTTTCGTACTGGGAGTATCCCCCATACCCTGTTAGTGAGGCGTCTGTGTGGATCACTAATGATGGATTGGGAAACTGTAGAGGAATTGCTTTTGAAAGATTCTTTGTCTCTGTCCAGGGACGGAGACGTTTCCGTAAGATCACTGGGATAGAGGCTAGTTTGTCCCGTGATCTGCAATTCGCTCTTGAGCGCCATACTCTGTTTATATCTTTGAGTTTGGCTCTGAGCAGAACGTCTGTGACTGATGCAAACTGGAGTGAGCCCAGGATTACTCTCCTGGCACTCCTGGATGTTTGTTGTCGTTTGAGAAATTGTTTTGTAGCTCTTGCAATTTCTTTCCTTTTCAACGACAGAATTGATAGTGTGCGCGATTGTAAGTCCCACTGAAGGCCTAACCACTGGAATCGAGATTCCGGTGTTAGTCTGGACTTGGTTTTGTTTATTTGAAAACCTAAATGTTCTAGGAATTTGATCACTCTGACCGTTGCTTCTTTGCATTCTTTGGGGTTCTTTGCCCAAATAAGCCAATCGTCCAGATAAGCCACTAACATTATTCCCTGTTTCCTTAGCTCTTGCACTACTGCTTCCGCCAATTTGGTGGAGATCCTGGGGCTATGTTGAGCCCGAATTGGCATTACCTTGAAGGAGTAGGATCTGTTGCCTAGTTTGAAGCCTAGGAATGGACGGAAGTGTCTGGCTATGGGAACATGATAGTAGGCATCTGTAAGATCTATAGAGGTTGTGACGGCCCCAAGGGGAAGTAAGGTCCGTACCTGCGAAACGGTCAGCATCCTGAACTTGTCGCAATGAATGAATAAGTTCAGATGGGACAAGTCTAAGATGATTCTTCGGTTTACCGAGTCTTTCTTTGGCACGCTGAACAAGCGTCCTTGAAATTTTAAATTGTTAACTCTTGAGACTACTCCTTTGAGAAGGAGGTCTTCGGTATACTCTACCAATTCCGTTGTTGGTGCTTGATAGAATCTGTTGGTTGGAGGAGGGCCCTCTAGCCAACTCCAATCTAGTCCTTTTGTTACTATACTTTGAGCCCAAGGGCTGAACCCCCACCGCTGCCGGAAGAGGTACAGCCTCCCTCCTACCTTGGGACTCTCACTGCTGGTTTGCCGAGGGGCAGCCACCTCTTGCTCCTCGGAAACCTCTTCCTCTGTTAGCAGCCCTGCCGGATCCTCTGAATCGAGAGGCACCTCTTGCTCTGCTGCCTCTCGCAAACCTATTGAAAGCCTGAAAGTTCTGGCTTTCATAGTTGGAATTGTAGGCTGGCGAGACAGCAAAGGAAGTAGAGGGTTGAGATTGCTGGGACTGAGGGGTCAGAACAAGGTATTGTTGTTGACCCTTCGACGATGGTTGCCCTTGTGGTGCTGGGACTGCCTGAACCAACGTTTGCTGAGAAGGCTGGAAGGGAGAGATCTTCCTTGGTTTCTTCTTGTTCCTTGGGTTAGGACCAGAAGATTCCTGCCTCCGCTTTGCTACCAGTCCCCACCTGACTTTGAGGCACTGGTTAACCTTAGAAGCCTCGTGAAGGACTTCTGCTACTACTGGTGCTGGAAAGAGGTCCGTTCCCCAAATTGAGGAAGCAATCAGTTTATTAGGTTCATGGCGGATAGTAGCTTCCGCCAGAACGTGCTTCCTACAATTTCTCCTGGCTATGAGGAAGTCGTAAAGGTCACACTGCATGGTGTGCAGCAGACCTTTAGCCAAAACTTTAAATAACGGCTCTTGTTGATATACAAGAGCCGTCATCTCCGCCATAGTCATGGAGGGGAAACGGGATCTCGCGAGCCTAGTCCGGGCGTCGTACTCCATCTGGATGAGAGAGTCCGACAACCTGGGGAGTCTCTCACTAAAGAGAGAGGTGGCACAGTCCACCTTTAGTTTTCCTACTGAGAAAGTAGGAACTGCCCCCTCGAAGTACGTCTCGGAGCCTGGGACTAAGAGAGAGGTGGGTTCCGTCTCGTAGTTGAGGCAGGGGCTCGTCTTTCAGGGGCGTCCTGAAAGGTTGCTTCCACTACCTTAAGGGTCAGTGGTAGCGGAGTCCCTTCCACCGGAGTAAAAATGGTGAAAGGACTCCTAAAGGCTGTGATGCGGGTGTTTTCACACCCCCATTCCTCCAGACTTCTCATTAGAGTCTGCTGTGCTTGTTCCCTCGAAGGATCACTGTTCCTTGGGGAACCTTGTCCTCTCATCATCATCGCTGCTTCCGTTAGTCGGACGTAGCCAATGAATGGTGGTTGAAGGTCTCTGGGGTGGAACTCAAAGTCCTCCGCCTTCGAGTTCCTATGCCTTCGATTGTCAACATTCCGTTGACAAACGGGGCATACGAAGCGATCCTCCAAGGGTTGGCCGCCTTGAATTCCGGCAGTTGGCTGGAATCTGGCATTGGAAGAGGAGAAGGTGGCACAGATAGAGGGAACCTGCCGCGATCGAGGTTTGAATCCCGGCGATGGCATTCTCCTGAGCGGCCAGCCGTTCCGCCAGCGATTGGATCGACTGGCCGGAAGACGTAACAGAACTGGAGAGCTGGGAGAGCACTGAGCCGACCTTGTTGTCAACCAGGCCCCTACGATCACTCCCACCTGCTCCAGAATATTAGCCGAAAAGGATTCGGGATCACAAAAAGAGGGACTTGAGCCCGATCCTTACGTGATCTATGTTTGGGGGACCTCGACGCAGAGGAAGAGGCCTCCCTTGACCTAACTGATCCGGGGTGGTGAGCCGGAGTTACAGTGTCTGTCAGGATGACCGATTTCTTGGGGAGAGACTTTTTAAGTTTCGTCCTCGGTCATCTTAGCCTTGGGGATCACTGAAGTAGCCTTAGGGACGAACAGACCGCTGCTCTTCAGTGAAGCCCCGGAAAGAAGTGGAAGTAGAAGGATCAGTAGAAGGTGATGGAGAAAGGGAATTCAGGAAAGGGCCCTGAGAACCCACAGAAGACTGCGCCCCTACTACACCCTTACCTGTACCCATGGAGTTTAATAGCCATGGGTTCGACGTCGAGGTTCATTGCCGCAACGTCTTCTGCAACGTCCTCTGGGAAATCCCCCTCCTGAAGGGAGATCATGACTTGAAGGTCGGCCAGCAAAGGGGCGGCCGCTATCGGGTCCACCACTGATCCTTTCTTGGCTCCTGGAATACTAGGTCCGCCATATCCTGGGTAAGAATGTAGGGGCGGCCCTTCGAATTCCGGCCAAAACCCCCTACCCAAGCTTTGAGAGTCGACAAAGCTTTCTTCTTTTCTTCATCAGAACCCTGTAAAAAAGGATCTAGAGTTAGGGAGAGGATAGGGGAGGAATGTCTGTTGTGTTGAGATTATATGAATGTGTCTCATATGTGAAAGGTATAATATAATAACAAGTATCCAGGTGATGAATGAATGAAGAAAGTGCTAAGTAAACTTACAACTAGTGAGGCATCTCCTACTAGCAAGTAGCAGGTTTGGCAAGCTTCATGATGCCAAACGATAAAATCCTCCACTTTCACTGCACCTCCTGCATGAGAACGGCATACTATATGGCCGCACGGGTCTTGGAGGCTGGCATTGCACATTCAATCTCCTGGCACAACATCTGTAAGTCAAAGGGATAAACAGGAGTATCAATGACAACCTCCGGTGGTATAATATGCAAAAATATCCGTTGGGTGCGGAGTAGGACCGACGGATAGAGATCTACGTATGAATATTACGTAGAGAAAAGTTAACGAGGGGGAAGAAAGTCTCTGCCTCCGCCTAAGCTCACTTGTATATGATTAAAAAATAGACTCCGTAGGGGCCCGGAGTTCTCCGTATGGCCCGGAGTTAATTAATAGTTGAGTGAGCAATGTCAAACTTCTAACGAAGCAAGGGATAGTACGAGAGGCAGAAATAAAAAAAAACCGGAGTAACGCAAAAGATTCTAAACATTAAATAAAACAAAATAAAAACAAAATAAAAACCCATTATATCAGTAAGTGCTCGTGCCATTATATCAGTAAGTGCTCGTGTGAACTATCCTAAGTGGATAGGAAACCCAGTGGTTCCCTCCCCCCCTCTCTATGTTCGGTAGCGGCGGATAGACACCTGCCAGACTGAACTGAGGGGGAAAGGGTAGGGAAGAACGTGGGGTAGGGGAGCCCTCCCACTGAGCGGCCAGTAAAGGCCCCCATACACTACCGAGCATCGAATCACGCTTCGAGTCACCTCAAGCTTGGCTCGAACGAGGCCACACACTAAAGAGCCTTGTTTCAGACCTAGACACAGACGATTTTTTAAGCATTGCTGTTGCTCTCGAAGAGAAAAAACGTAAACATGATTCACGATCAGCATTAGGGTCACATTCTTTCAGTTTTTCTACTAATTTGTCTTGAGCAATTTGTTTTTGCGTGTTTTGTTATAGTAATCTGCCGAAAAAAAAATTTAAATTTTCCACAAACACGGGAAAGACGGTATAGGTCTATAAAGTCACTTAACACTTCTCTTGAATTGGCGCTATCCATCTT